>NC_060185.1:38124944-38182444 GCF_021184085.1 Oncorhynchus gorbuscha
AAAGTTTTAAGTGAGATCTTCAAATTGTGTTTTACCATGTGAAATGGTTTAAGGTATTGACAACAGACTGCATAATTATCTAAATGAGTCCAGGCAACTGAGAACTTTGTTCAGCCAATGGGTTTTAGTGTTTTAGCAATTGAGAAAAACTGTAATGTAAGTCACATTGACATTAATAAATAAATACTATAAATGTGTGCTGTTCAATAAGGCTGGACAGTACAGGGTTAATGTCAGTCACAGCATAGGACAGTATGCTAAAACACCAATGAACCAAATGAAGACCAGTTGCTGCTTTGGACTCTGAAAACTAAATGTAGTGTTCTATTTATGTCTATGTGATGTTTTCTATGTTATTCCATGTGAGCTTCAGCCTAAACACTGCTGTCACATATGTCTCTCCTAATTTCAGCTGTCACAATATTTCTCCACACTGATGTGATATTCCACAGGCTCAGTGCAGCTATCCACCCTCTGTCACATCACACAGGGACAGGAAACAAAAGACAGAAACGTTCAATTGCATTATGGTCATTATAGGAGAGGTATGATCTCCACCCAGCTTAGAGACCAGCACACACACACCATGGGATCTTAATGTGTGTGGGTGTGTGTATGTGGGGAGGAGCCTGCATGGAAACAAAGGGCTTGTCCGTCTCCAGCCCCTCCCCAGCCCCACCCCGCTTCCCCTGCAGTGTGACAGCCTGTGAGCAGAGCAGAGCAGGGCGGGTGACAAGGCGGGTAGTGGGGTGAGTAGGGGGGGCGGGGTGGAGGAGTCGCGGGGTGGGTCTGGAGGGGCCTGGTCCTTCCCGGTCATCCTTCCTGGTGGTGGGCTGATTAGATTGGGGCCGAAGTCTCCAGCTGGCAGGCAGGACTGGGCTGACACACACACACACACACACACACACATACACGGGCAGGACTGTCTGTGACTGGGTGCTGGCTGACTGGCTGGCTGGTAGGCCGGCTGGCTGTGTCCCAATCGCTCTTCAGCTCTGACACCTCTGACAGCTTCAGCAAACAGGTTCATTAAATGACATTTCTTACAGCTGCTTCTCTCTCTGGGCTTTGTCAAGCCTCCAGTCTACAGGGGCCCCTTTCTCTCTGGGCTTTGTCAAGCCTTCAGTCTACAGGGGCCCCTCACTGCTTGTTGGTTTAAACCAAGGCTTTGTTGTTCTGACATAATGTTTTGATGTGGGCTGTTTGAAGCGGAGGCTTTTTAGCCTGTGTGTTGTTGCTGGTGAGGCCTTTGGCCTGCTCTGTATTTAGCCCTGTGGCCTGGCCTGCCTGCTCTCTGTTCCCAGTCACAGCAACAGACAAGAGGAACCAGTAAAGAGTATTACATCCAGGTAGACACACCCGCTCCTGTAGCTTTTAATGTAAGGTTGATCAGGCCATGCATTATAATAGTATTCTCTTGTCATTTCTCAGTTGTTTCTGCATATTCTCATCTTTCTTCATCCTGATCTGTTCACAATCTCTCCATTCATCCATCTGTACCTTTCTCTACCTCTCCTTCTCTCCACCTTTCCCTCTCCCCATCTCTCCTTTTCTCCATCTCCCCCCACTCTCCACCTCTCCCTCTCTCCATCTTTCCTCTCCTCTTCCTCCTCCTCAGCAGCTCCCTACTACAGGCGTTCTCTGAGCAGACAGTCTGTCTCTATGACAACTGTTAGAGTCTGGGGTTGCTGATTTGTCAACCTGGGGCAGCACAGGGAGGAGAAACAAAGATGCCACCACCCCTCCCTCCCTCCACCACCTCTCCCTCCCTCCCTCACTCCCTCCACTTCTCACTCCCTCGCTCCCTCCACCTGCCACCTTCCTCCCTTCACTCCACTCCTCTCCATCTAATCCACTTCTAATTGAGCTCCAGAGACTTTGATGTGGCAGGTAGGTCGAGCCACAGCTATTCCAGGGAGAAATTAAGGCACCGCTGCCTCTCTCCTCAGCTCTTCTCCCCTCTCCTCCCCTCCCCCCTTCCCGTCCTCTCCTCCTCTGCTCCTGCTTGTCACTGTTTTAAATGAGCATTAGCATTGGACCTAACCTCCCCAGCCCAACATCTCACTCTGCCTCCCTCCCTCGTTCCCCTCTGGACTGTCAGTCAGGCTCGAGCTACATCCCCGCTCTGTGTGTTGTGTTTCGGCTGTTCTCTCTCGCACACCTCCCTGGCTGGTTCTCTTGTCTCTGTCTGTGTCCAGCTACACTGATAAGATGGGAATGTGTGTGATTGTAACCTGGGGAGACTAGGCCGCCCCAAGGGCTCAGACAGTGTTGGACGAGGAAGGAGGGAGGAAGGGGGGAAGGAGGGAGGGAGGTGTGTTAGGGGGATCATTCTCACCTGTCACGAAGGCCTCTCTTGATCTCCCTCGGTAGACCTGCTGTCCTAGAGGTGCTGCACACTAATGATCCCCCTCTCCTCATCCCCCTCTCCTCTCCTCTCCTCTCTTTTGCTCACCCCCATCCTTTCCTCTTTCCTCTCCTCTCTCACCCTCTCCTTTCCTCTTCCCTCTCCTCTCCTTTCTCACCCTCTTCATTCTTCTTCCCTCACCTCTCCTCTCCTCTCTTATCCTCTCCTCTCCTCTTCCTCCCTCTCCTTTCCTCTTCTCTCTTCTCTTGTCTCTCACCCTCTCCTTCCCTCTTTCCTCTCCTCTCCTCTCTCACACTCTCCTTTCCTCTTCCCGTACCTCTCCTCTTCCTCCCTCTTCTCTCTCACCCTCTTCTTCCCTCTCCTCTCCTCTCCTCTCTAACCCTCTCCTCTCCTCTGCTCTCTCATCCTCTCCTTTCCTCTTCCCTCTCCTCTCTCACCCTCTCCTTTTACTCTTCCCGCACCTCTCCTTTTCTCTTTTCTTCTCTTCTCCTCTCTTCTCTTCTTCTCTTCTCCTCTTCCTCCCCTATCCTTTCCTTTCCTCTTTTCTCTCCTCTCCTTTCCTCTTCTCTCCTCTCCTCTCCTTTCCTCTTCTCTTCTCCTCTCTTCTCTTCTCTTCTCCCCCCCTCCTTTCCTCTTCTCTCTCCTCTCCTTTCATCTCCTCTCTCACCCTCTCCTTCCCTCTTCCCTCTCCTCTCCTCTCTAACCCTCTCCTTTCTTCTTCCCTCTCCTCTCCTCTCCTCTGCTCTCTCATCCTCTCCTTTTCTCTTCCCTCTCTCATCCTCTCCTTTCTTCTTCCCTCTCCTCTCCTCTCCTCTCCTCTCCTCTCCTCTCCTCTCCTCTCTCCTCTCCTCTCCTCTCCTCTCCTCTCCTCTCCTCTCCTCTCCTCTCCTCTCCTCTCCTCTCCTCTCCTCTTCCCTCTCCTCTCCTCTCTAACCCTCTCCTTTATTCTTCCCTCTCCTCTGCTCTCTCATCCTCTCCCTTCCTCTTCCCTCTCCTCCCCTCCCTCACCCTCCTCTTTCCTCTTCCCGCACCTCTCCTCTCTTCTCTTCTCCCTCCCTCCCTCCCTCCCTCCCCCCTCCCTCCCTCCCTCTTCTCTCTCCTCTCCTCTCCTCTCCTCTCTCACCCTCTCCTTCCCTCTTCCCTCTCCTCTCCTCTCCTCTCTCACCCTCTCCTTTCTTCTTCCCTCTCCTCTCCTCTGCTCTCTCATCCTCTCCTTTCCTCTTCCCTCTCCTCTCCTCTCTCATCCTCTCCTTTCTTCTTCCCTCTCCTCTCTCATCCTCTCCTTTCTTCTTCCCTCTCCTCTCTCATCCTCTCCTTTCTTCTTCCCTCTCCTCTCTCATCCTCTCCTCTCCTCTCCTTTCCTCTTCCCTCTCCTCTCTCACCCTCTCTTCTCCTTGTGTTAGTGTTGATGGGTGTAACCCAAAGGCCTGTTCTTTCAGGTTTTTTTACACTCTGGTTGTGGGTTGCAGACCATCTGAAATAGGTGTTAAAGACACAGAGGGGAATCTGGAGTGGGAAATATAATATTTAGAGACAATATAAGTTTACAACCTTGCTGCAACATAGCACCTCTTCTGTGTGTCACAATGTAAAACCTTTGTGTGGTCTCTTTCCCCTCCTGTTCCTTTCCTCCTCCCCCCCTCCCCCCTCTATTTTCCTCTCCTCTCTGCAGGTCCTGGCATACTCAGAGGGTCTGCATGGTAAATGGATGTTCAGTGAGATCAGAGCGGTCTTCTCCAGGCGATACCTGCTCCAGAACACTGGCCTGGAGGTCTTCATGGCCAACAGGAGTAAGCATCACACACACTCACTACGTCCCAAATGGCACTCTATTCCCTATATTGTGCACTACTTTGGAGCAGAGCCCGTAGTGCACTACATAGAGAATAGGGTGCCATTTTGGACACAGCCACACTCTTCTCTCATATGTATCCTGTTTGCATTCTGATGATGATATGTAATAAACTGCTTCTCTTAACCACTTTAACATAGAATGAATACAGTTTTGTTATCTCTCCTCCCAGCGTCAGTGATGTTTAACTTCCCAGACCATGCCACAGTGAAGAAGGTGGTCTACAGTCTACCCAGGGTCGGAGTAGGAACCAGCTATGGCCTACCACAAGCCAGGTAAACCACACACTTACATTCACACGCATACACACACACATCTACACGCAAACACACACACACATCTACACGCAAACATACACACACACCTACATTCACACGCACACATACACACATCTACACACAAACACACACACACATCTACACGCAAACACACACACACACACCTACATTCACACGCAAACACACACACATCTACACGCAAACACACACACACATCTACACGCAAACACACACACACCTACATTCACACGCACACACACACACACCTACATTCACACACAAACACACACACACACCTACATTCACACGCAAACACACACACACACACACACCTACATTCACACGCAAACACACACACACACACACCTACATTCATACGCAAACACACACACACCTACATTCACATGCAAACACACACACACCTACATTCACACGCAAACACACACACACCTACATTCACACGCAAACACACACACACCTACATTCACACGCAAACACACACACACCTACATTAAAACGCAAACACACACACATACACACACCTCTATTCACACGCAAACACACACACACACACACACACACACACACACACACACACACACACACACACACACACACACACACACACACACACACACACACACACACACACACGAAAACACACACACACATACCTACATTCACACGCAAACACACACACACCTGCATTAAAACGCAAACACACACACACACACACTTACATTCACACGAAAACACACACACACCTACATTCACACGCAAACACACACACACACACCTGCATTCACATGCAAACACATACACACACACACACCTACACACACAAACACACACACACCTACATTCGCACGCAAACACAAACACACACCTACATTCACACGCACACACACACACACACACCTACATTCACACGCAAACACACACACACCTACATTCACACGCAAACACACACACACACCTACATTCACACGCAAACACACACACACACACACACACATCTACATTCACACGCAAACACACACACACACACACCTACATTCACACGCAAACACACACACACACACCTGCATTCACATGCAAACACATACACACACACACACCTACACACACAAACACACACACACCTACATTCGCACGCAAACACAAACACACACCTACATTCACACGCACACACACACACACACACCTACATTCACACGCAAACACACACACACCTACATTCACACGCAAACACACACACACACCTACATTCACACGCAAACACACACACACACACACACACATCTACATTCACACGCAAACACACACACACACACACCTACATTCACACGCAAACACACACACACATTTACATTTTTTAGTTCATGAAACATTTTGTTTGGTCTTTGCAATTCCTCATCTATCTTACTAGCTCCAGAGTAGTATTGTGTAATGCAATGTGTCCAATTTATTTTCAGGGTGTGTATTGTTAGTCTCCCCACATAACCCCTTTGTGTGGTGGAGTGTGGAGCCGGCCCTGTCAGCAGCTGACCCTGCCTGCAGTAGAGACATTCTAAATCCCATTGCTCCTGTCATTGGAGTGAATGGTCATTGACCCTGACTGAACTGATCTAATTCTCTAAGTGAAGTCTATAGCACAGAACTGCAACCTGCCTGCATTTCTGACCACTGACCACACAGTAAAATACACAGAAGGAGACGGACGACAGTCCCTTCACCTTACCTACACTCTGTCATTAATTACCACAAAACACACATCTATTGTTAGCTATCAGTTAGCTAGAGTTAGCTATTGACTGGCTAGTGTTAGCTATCTGCTGTTAGCTAGTGTTATCTGTCAGCTAGTGTTAGCAATCTGCTAGTGTTAGCAATCTGCTAGTGTTAGCTATTGGCTAGTGTTAGATAGTATTGTTAGCTATTCTAGTGTTAGTTATCAGTCAGTTAACTAGTGTTAGCTATTGTTTGGTATAGTGTTAGCAATTGGTGTTAGCTATTGATTGGCTAGTAGTTTTAGCTATTATTAGCTATTGTTTGCCAGACTATGGTCTGGCCTATAACTTGACATTAAGACTGTGAGAGGTTTTTTAGAAACAGCCTCCATCCAACTCTTGATTCTCACCATGTGTTGAGTTGAAGTCACATCAAGGCCTGCAGGACTCTGACACTTTGGTCATGGCAGTAGAATGCTCCAGTTTCAAATGCGGATGAAGTTGTCACACTGTGCCAGTGTGTGGTGCTCTGAGCTCTGACTGAATGATTGCCTTTCTGGGAGTGTTGGTCTTTAGCTGGTCAATGTCTGTCTGGTTGTACACTTTGGTTTCTTGAGTACACTTTCAAACCCCTGAAAAAAACCTCATTGGTTTGAATGAGCCCTGTTCAAAAGTAGTGCATTACATAGGGAAAAGGGTGGCATTTTGGATACAACCTAAGGTTTTTCTTCCTCTGTTGTTGTGCAGGCGTATCTCCATGGCGACGCCCCGGCAGCTCTTCAAGTCGTCCAACATGACCCAGCGCTGGCAGAGGAGGGAGATCTCTAACTTCGAGTACCTCATGTTCCTCAACACCGTCGCAGGTCAGCATCCCTTCTCCTCCCTTTTTCCTCCTCTCTCTTTTCTCAGTCTCCTCCTCTCTCCTCTTTTCCCTCCTCCCTTTCTCCCTCTCTCCTATGCCCTCTCCCCCTCATCTTGGAGGGATCCATGTTGTTGTGTTGAGCAGATTAATGTAGTGTATGTTGTTGTTGACTGTTAAAACACGCATTCAGGGCCTACAGGTAAGTTGTCTTTGTTTAAGGAGTAGGATGCTCTGTTCAGTGTTCAGTTCACTCGTAAGCAGTAATACTGTTCGTACTGTAGGTAGCCTACACTTCACTGTTCATGTGGAGGAATAGGACTTTTATTTGAAGAAAGAAAAGAAGGAAAATGGAAGCAAGATCACACATCCTCCAGGATAATTAGGGGTTGTGTGTGTGTGTGTGTGTGTGCACACGTCTTTGTCGCCTCTCTGATCTGAACTGTGACTAACTGGAGAACGAGAGCGCCTGGCGCACCACTCCTCTCTGTGGGGTGTCACATCCCTCGCTCCCTCGCTCGCTGCAGTCATGCATATTTATATTTATCTGTGGCGTGAGTTCGATACATTATTGTCATCTAATTAGATGTACGGCAGACAGAAAAACATGGTGGAAATTCATTAAAAATGTGTGGTAATGACCTGAGCTGCCAAAAGTGTCAGAGAGGTGGGGTGGAAGACAGGAGGGTATGGAGGGAAGAGAAGGAGAGGAGGGGTGGAAGACAGGAGGGGATGGAGGGAAGAGAAGGAGAGGAGGGGTGGTGGAGGAGCGGAAGAGAGGTGTTAACGTGCAGCCAGTGCTCTTCTAATTAAACACTATTCTACTGGTATTAACATTCTGACACTTCAGAGTGTGTGTATCATCCTGACACTTCAGAACAAGCTGGAACTCTACCCACAATGCACCACACCACCACCCTTGTCTCCCCCCTGCACCCTCACACCCACCTCACCCCCTCACCTCTGTTTTTCCATACACCACCACCCTAGAATAGCACTGACACATCTACCCACACCACACCACACTGCCCTCCCTATCTACCTCCTACACTCTTACACCCTCACTCCTGTCTCATCCATACACCCTCACATACAGGACCCCCCTCTCCCTCTTACACCCTCACCGAAGAACAGGAACAGGCTACAGCAGAGTTAAATCTACTCACACCATTATCTCCCCAAGCGAATGCCTAGGCTTAAGCTCAGTGTGCTAATGCAGTCTTGTGACATGCAAGACACTTGGGTACGAACCCAGTCTGTTACAGCAGCTCTGGGAATGAACGGTGTGCATCACCCCGGGGCATGTGTGTGGTTTTAGATCTGTAATATCCATAACACCTTGCTCTTACCCTGACCCACTAACATATTGTGTCATCATTTTCTGCATTTACATTTTGGTCATTTAGCAGAATCTCTGATCCAGAGTGACTTACAATCGCCTTAACCACTCGAACCCTAACCCAGCATCATAATGTACCATTCACAACACCCAGATCTAACCCTAATGATTGTCTATACATCACAGCAGCAGCAGAACCACCCTTCCATTAAACTACATTAACCACTCAGCAGCCATCTTATTTGCTGTGGGAACTTCTGTGTACTAATCTAGTACATTATCATTTGCATTTTTAACATCCCTATTTGGGTATGACGTGTTTCTGTCAGAGGAAGTAAGGGTAGCCCCCAGGGACACATAGAGCTGAGAGGTTGGGGACAGAGCAGAACATTACAGAGTAGAGCAAAGAGGCTAGTCTGAGAGGTTGGGAGGCTAGCAGGCTAGGGGGCTAGGGGGATGGGAGGCTATGGGCTTGGAAGGATGGGAGGCTAGGGGGTTAGGCGTGGGTTGGGAGGCTAGGGGGTTGGGAGGTCGGGAGGCTAGGGGGCTGGGAGGATGAGAGGCAAGGGGCTGGGAGGATGAGAGGCTAGGGGGATGGGAGGCTAGAGGACTGGGAGGATGGGAGGCTAGGGGCTGGGAGGATGGGAGGCTAGGGGGCTGGGAGGATGGTAGGCTAGGGGGCTGGGAGGTTGGGAGGCTGGTAGACTTTAGCTTGGATGTGTTTCAGCAGAGTGCTGCTGTGTGACTGATGGCTCTGTAAAGATGAAATAGCTGTAGCATTATCTTTGTTGCAGCCTCAGGTCAAGCCTCATCTTTCACTGAGGTACTGTGTGTGTGTGTGTGTGTGTGTGTGTGTGTGTGTGTGTGTGTGTGTGTGTGTGTGTGTGTGTGTGTGTGTGTGTGTGTGTGTGTGTGTGTGTGTGTGTGTGTGTGTGTGTGTGTGTGTGTGTGTGTGTGTGTGTGTGTGCATGTTTTGTGTGTTTGCACATGTTTTGTGTGTGTGTGTGTGTGACACCATAGTGTTGTTAGAAGAAAAATGTATTGCTGTTTAAACTCTAAACCGTCAGCTTGGAGTGCAGCATGGAAACTTCTCTGTCTACAAACCAAACAAAACTCACTTCAAACCAAACACCTATCACACTGCTGCACATCATCTCACACTAAACTAAGGAAAAGGGTTTTGAATGTCTATCTTGCAGTACCTTGGATTTAATTGAAATTTGTGATTTAATGCATCATTTGATTAAAATAGGTTTAGTTTATTAAAACAATTGTGTCAGTGCTGATAGTGGTCTCCTGTCCTGTTTGACTGGCTGTTGTGGGTTTGCTGCTAGTTTGTAATACTGCTTTATAATAAGTTGTTGATATCACACCATCACACCCATAGCTTTGTTCTCTGATTGGACCGGCTCATAATAGTGCATTCTGATTGGACCAGCTAATAGTGGTGTCTTCTGATTGGACCAGCCCATAGCAGTGCTTACTGATTGGACAGCCCATAGCAGTGTCTTCTGATTGGACCAGCCCATAACAGTGTCTTCTGATTGGACCAGCCCATAACAGTGTCTTCTGATTGGACCAGCCCATAGCAGTGTAAATTAGAGAGGACTTGTGGTGACATGGAATGATGAGGAACTCCTCATGGTTCTCATGGCTGAGTTAGGGTTCCATCTGAAAACCATCATCCCACTGAAGGGGAAAACTAAGCTCTCACATCTGCATGTGGGCACTGCCATGGCTGAAGTATCCATGGTAACCACCACAGGATGTCCAATCAGCAGACTAGCCTGGTGGTGTCACATGAGGCGTGCTCAACGACAACACGGTGACTAGGAGAACAGTTCTATATCTCTGTAATTACATACACCACAGACTACATATAGACACTACACACACTACATAGAGTATACACACTACACACACACTTCATATATACCACGTCAGGAGACCCCTTCGCTCCTAACCATGGGTGTATACTCCCTCTCCGGCCTCTAGGTCATCAGGCTGCTGATTATCCTGCACGCTTGTCTCACCCATCGTCTCACGCACCTGCGCCTCATGACACTCACCTGGACTCCATGACCCCCTTGATTATCTTCCCTATATCTGTCACTCCCCTTGGTTCCTCCCTCAGGTGTTATGAACTCTGTTTTCATGTCGGTGCGTTGTTTTTGTTTCATGTTTACTGTTTTGTTTATTTATTAAAACAATCACTACCTGAACTTGCTTCCCGATTCTCAACGCAGACGTTACATTGAGTCATGTGCGGGGTCGTGGAGGGGAGATGCTGCACATGTCAAGAAAGTTTTCATTTTGTTCAATCAGTAGCACACATAATCTACATTTCTCGTGTGTTTGTGTGTGTCTTTGTGGTTTTTGTGGCGTATGTATTTTTGGACAACTGCCAGGTTAAAAATGACCCTAAGACAATCTTTGCACCCTGGTGGTGTACAGCTTTCATGGAAATATGAACAAAGGGAATGTTTCACTTTTTATAATGTTGGGGTCACTCTAGGAAAAGTAATCCAATTTCAAGTTGAAAAATATAATTGTGTCTTTTTATTGTTTCAGCCTTAGGCCTATATATCACGGTCGCCATGCATATGAACTAACAGGCTATAGAGCAAACAATACTATTATCACAACACAGGTTGTAATATGTTTATTTCTCCCCTGGCTTGGCTTCCCCAGTGAATTTACCCATGCACTGCTACTGCCCTGAGTACAGATCACAAAGATCTCCCCCACCACACAAGCCCGAGGGGGTGCAAGACCGGACAGGAAGAAAACGTCAGTGACTCAACCCACTCAAGTCGAGTATAGCGGGAAAAAAAGCCTGGAACGACGTGATGCACCCCTCTTAGGGACGGCATGGGAGAGAACTAGCAAGCCAGTGACTCAGCCCCCGTAATAGGGTCAGAGGCACACACACACACTAAGGCCTCCACACAGAGAGCAGACTGAGGACTATATTAGTGGCTGTGTCATCCTCCCAGACAGGAAGTTACTCTGTTAGAAACAGGAAGCTGACCTGAGAAGAGTCTGATGGAATGCTCTGGTGGAATGTTGCATGCTGGGTCACCAAACTAACCTAAGCCTTGTGTGTACCCCACGGTTCTCCCCTGTATCCCGCAGATCTCATCCCTCACACATCCTCCCCTGCACCACCTCATCCCCTCCTCTTTTCTCTCACAGAACTTATCTAACAGACTTCTGTCTGTCTGTCTGTCTGTCTGTCTGTCTGTCTGTCTGTCTGTCTGTCTGTCTGTCTGTCTGTCTGTCTGTCTGTCTGTCTGTCTGTCTGTCTGTCTGTCTGTCTGTCTGTCTGTCTGTCTGTCTGTCTGTCTGTCTGTCTGTCTGTCTGTCTGTCTGTCTGTCTGTCTGTCTGTCTGTCTGTCTGTCTGTCTGTCTGTCTGTCTGTCTGTCTGTCTGTCTGTAGGGAGGACCTACAATGATCTGAACCAGTACGCCGTGTTTCCCTGGGTTCTCACAAACTACGAGTCCGAGGAGCTGGACCTCACCCTGCCGGGCAACTTCAGAGATCTCTCCAAGGTACTGGCATTTTTTTTGGGGGGGGGGGGGGGGATAAGCACAGGAGTGGCAAGGGAATTTGCAGACATCATAATGCATACATCAAGTGCTCAGTCTGAACCCAGCGCTGGAATGTAGAGAAGGAACTGATAGTTTAACATCACCGCTGGTCCTAACACTGGAATACCACATATTCACTATATAAATCACTACATTTGACCAGTCCCAACAGGGCTCTTGTCAAAAGTGGTGCATTAAATAGGGAAAAGGGTGCCATTTGGAACGCAAACATAACATCCTAACAGATCCCAACCTTGGAATAGCAGCTTAACTGTCTCTGCTCTGTTTGGTACTGTATCGCCTAGGCACAAACTGAATGTTCAAGTGTCTATGCTCTGTTTGGCATGGTACTGTCCTCGACCATCAACAGTAGGAGAGTTTTTAGTGTCTGTATGATGAGGGCTTCTGGCCCTGTTTAACTTCCTAGCAGCTCTCTCTCTCTCCCTATCTCTCTAAAACTCAGACTCACTGACCTGAAAACAATCTCATTCCTGTCTGAGCTTTCCTTCTCTCTCACTCTATCGCTCCCTCCTTACCCCGTTCCCTCCTTTCGCCCTCAAAGTGCCGACTCCCTCTGAACTTCATTTTCACATGAACGTTTTTTTAAACCAATTTTCACCTCAGATCCCAGACAAATGTTTGCTAGGGAGGGAGGGAAGCAGAAGGACAAGCAGGGAGGCAGGGAGGCAGGGAGGAAAGAAGGGGAAAGCAGGGGGGACGGAGGGGAAAGCAGGGGGGAAGGAGGGGAAAGCCGGGAGGGAAGGAGGGGAAAGCAGGGGGAAGGAGGGGAAAGCCAGGAGGGAAGGAGGGGAAAGCAGGGGGAAGGAGGGGAAAGCAGGGGGAAGGAGGGGAAAGCCGGGAGGGAAGGAGGGGAAAGCAGGGGGAAGGAGGGGAAAGCAGGGGGAAGGAGGGGAAAGCAGGGGGAAGGAGGGGAAAGCAGGGGGAAGGAGGGGAAAGCAGGGGGGAAGGAGGGGAAAGCAGGGGGAGGAGGGGAAAGCAGGGGTAAGGAGGGGAAAGCAGGAGGGAAGGAGGGGAAAGCAGGGGGAAGGAGGGGAAAGCAGGGAGGGAGGAGGGGAAAGCAGGGGGAGGAGGGGAAAGCAGGGGGGGAGGAGGGGAAAGCAGGGGGAAGGAGGGGAAAGCAGGGGGAAGGAGGGGAAAGCAGGGGGAAGGAGGGGAAAGCAGGGGGAGGAGGGGAAAGCAGGGGTAAGGAGGGGAAAGCAGGAGGGAAGGAGGGGAAAGCAGGGGGAAGGAGGGGAAAGCAGGGAGGGAGGAGGGGAAAGCAGGGGGAGGAGGGGAAAGCAGGGGGAAGGAGGGGAAAGCAGGGGGAAGGAGGGGAAAGCAGGGGGAAGGAGGGGAAAGCAGGGGGAAGGAGGGGAAAGCCGGGAGTTAAGGAGGGAAAAGCAGGGGGAAGGAGGGGAAAGCAAGGGGGAAGGAGGGGAAAGCAGGGGGAAAGGAGGGAAAAGCAGGGGGAAGGAGGGAAAAGCAGGGGGAAGGAGGGAAAAGCAGGGGGAAGGAGGGGAAAGCAGGGGGAAGGAGGGGAAAGCCGGGAGGGAAGGAGGGAAAAGCAGGAAGGGGGGAAGGAGGGGAAAGCAGGAAGGGGGGAAGGAGGGTATAGGAATGAGAGAGATTCACGATGAAAACAAGAAATAACCACAACTTAAGCACAGTGAATACACTTCCCTCCTAACAGTAGTCTGTAAGGGTAATCTTCTCTGCACCAGTTTCACCCCAGCCAGTCTAGAAAGTCACTGTGTGAAAATTTCTACTCAGCCCTGTTGGAATTGAAAAAGACAACATTTGGTTTGAGTTGTTCAGGTAGGTAGTATAGTGGGTGATCCAGTATAATTCAGTGTTCACTCTGGCAGCAGGTCTACACACACACACACACACACACACACACACACACACACACACACACACACACACACACACACACACACACACACACACACACACACACACACACACACACACGCAGCTTTCCTGTGTCTTCCTGCTGTCGTTTCTGCTCTTGTCACCCTGTGGCGGCTTCAGTCTGTACACAGCCAGGTGGGCCGTGTGTGTGTATGTGTGTGTCTGAGAGAGCCCGAGCCCTCTGGCCCGGGGAGACAGTTATGTATTGTAATGTATTCCAGTGACATCCTCCCATGCTGTTTACAGGCTGAGCTGCCTTCATTACCATGAGTTCACAGGCCTCTGTCTCCTGACAGTTGTCCTTGAAACCCCAGGGCTCACACACTCACACGTACACACACACACATACTCACACATGTACACACACACACCTCCAACCCCAGGGCTTCTACCTCCAGAGGTACCCGCTAGTAAAGGACTGAACTAGAATGAAGGGGATTGATTTCTCTAATATAAACAGATTAGATAAAGAGCAGGGGGGAGTGAGGAAATAGGGAGGAACTCTGAGAGATACAGTAAGTCTTTTGAACAGACTCATGTAAAACTACCTTACTCTGAAACACAAATATCTTCCTATATAGTGCTCTACTTTTGACCAGGCCCTATAGGGCGCTGATCGAAACTAGTGCACTATGCTGGGAATTCAGTTCCATTTGGGAAGCAGCCATCCAGTGATATTTTGGGTGCCAGTACCAGCAGGCTATGTCCTATAGCTCCTGGATGATACACCACTTAATCCTCTCACACACCTACACACACCTGCACACACCTACACACACCTGCACATGCCTGCAATTTACCTGTTGATCAGTCAGCAAGTCATCCGTGTTAAATCCAACTGAACAGAGTGTTCTCTGCCTCAGGGCCGTAGTGGAGCATTCCTACTGTCAGATCACAGGCCTGTGGAGCACACACACACACACACAACCATACACACACACACACACAACCATACACACACACCCGATATGTCAGCGGTACAGTTGTGTGGTGGAGCGGTTCATTAGGCTTTAATGATTATTTCCTGCTGACTGACAGGTGGCTGATGGGAAAGGGAAGCTCATCTCCTCATACCTGTTAGTTGATGGAGTGGAAACGCTGATAATCTTATATGAAGGCATACTGAGCGTGCTCTTCTTAACCATCTAGAGCTTTATCTCGGATGTTGTTCTACCTTCTTTTGTGTGTCTCTGTAAGGAAGATACTGACTCTGTAAAAACTTCTCTCAGGGAGGAACAGCCAAAGCTGTGAAGTGACAGCAGACATATGTCCCTGATCTACTTGACCTCATAGCTACTGTTATGAAACGGAGAGGTAGTGGGAGCTTGTCCGTGGTGGTCTTCAGACCTGCAACCTTATGAACCAGAACCCTTCCCGTTTTCGATGGCTCCAAGACATCTAGCGCCCTTGGAAAAGTTGATATATTTACATTTCACATTTTAGTCATTTAGCAGATGCTCTTATCTAGAGCAAACTCTGGCGTTCGCAAGTGCCTTGCTCTACCAAATGAGCCACACAGGACCATAATGTGCACATATATGTGCTTATGAACGCAGGGCAGCTACGCTATTATACTGTGTTTACTATTGTGAAGTTACATTAATTTGCCTTCTCTGCTTAGTTGTTGTAGCAAATCCTATTCATGTTTTTAAAAGAGTTAACAAAAGTTGTTGCTGAAAAGTTTATTGTGATTGTCGGAGCGAATGTTAGGAATGTAGCTAGCTACATAGACAACTCTGGAGATTTAGTTGTGCTAGTCGTGCATCACTGTATCAATGTTTTAAAGATTGCAACTGAACTTCAGAAATCCTATACCATGAGAGAAACCACCCAAATGAAGAACTCTGAAGAACTAGATTGTAGCTGTTCAAGGTGCTTCTTCTGACAATCCCCAGAGAGAAAACAAGTGTGACTCCTCCTGACAGTTCCGCTGCACTGTACCGTGATGTCATTTCCATTTAAATATAAACTGCAGTATGTGTGTCTCCTCGGGAGTTAGCCTAGATATTACCACACGAACTGCAGAACTCTCTCTTTCTGTGTTCCACACACTCGCATGCACACACATGCACATGTACACACACCAACACACACACCAACACACACACCAACACACACACCAACACACACACCAACACACACACCAACACACACACCAACACACACACCAACACACACACCAACACACACACCAACACACACACCAACACACACACCAACACACACACCAACACACACACCAACACACACACCAACACACACACCAACACACACACCAACACACACACCAACACACACACCAACACACACACCAACACACACACCCTCCTCTTGGATCCTCCACTTTGGGGTCTCTGCTCTCTGCAGTCAGAGAATGATTCTAATTACATGTGATGAGTGGTTTATCTAGTGTAGCATGTGACAGCCCTATAATCCAACAGCGAGGTTTGATCATGTCTTGTTTTGTGGTGAAGGTAGGTATCACTAGGTCAGGTGTTATTTATGGGAGTGAACTCAGAAGGAGCTAAATGCAGAGCTGTCTAAAGCACTTGTTTTTATTGTCTCCTTATCATGTCCTGTATTTACATAACCACCTGGGAATAGGGAGCTGGTGATTACTGTGTATTAGAGGAAAGGTAGAGATTTTTTTGTTGTTGTCAGTACTCTACCCCACTACCCAGCCATGGAAGGGGGTCCCATATGGCACCCTATTACCTATATAGTGCACAACTTCTGACGAGGACCCTATATCCCTATCTCCCACACAGTATCTATTTTAGCACTTTAACTTGCTAACATTAGCATCAAAAATTAGCAACATGGTTCCATCAATTAACCTTAAGTAACATAGTTGCTACTAGAATCAACACACTTAACATTCCTGGTTGCTTTAAAGTGTGTTTATGTCAAGAAATCAATTAAATACCACGTTGTAGCAAAGTTAGCTGGGTAGCTAGCTGTCACACATCAACAACAGAGAAGGTCGGAGTATAACCAGAGATGTATGTTGTTTTGTTTGAGTGAACTAGCCAAAAAATGTTATTATCCAAATGGCACCCTATGGACCATGGCCAAAAGTAGTGTACTATATAGGGAATAGGGTGCCAGGTTGATGGTGCTGCATGCATGTGAAAGGCTTAGAGCTTTAGAAGGGCCTTATGGTCACTTAAGACCCAACACTATCTACCATGTTAACAGCTTTTTAATGTCTTACTAATGAGCTAGTTTAGCAGACTAAAGCCCTCATATATTTTTATAGGCTAAGAGCTGTCTGTGAGGGTGACAGAGGAAGCCGGTAAGATGTAATAGACAAGACACACTATAACCAACATAAGCCATGCGGAGTAATTCACCTTCTGTGGGTTGACGAACGGTGGCAATTCAACATGTAGACAAGTCTGGAAATGAAAAGAAAACGACGGTCGATGTTCTGTGGCGATATGACGTCCACCTGTTGCTTTTAACCGTTTGTCTGCGCAGTTTTTTCCACGCTGCTGGGTTTAATGGAAATATTCATATTGACAGTCTCTTTGTATTTGGGGTTCTTAGCTAGCTATCAGACCGCGTTAGCTGTGAGACCGCGTTAGCTATGAGACCAAGTTAGCGATGAGATCATAATAGCTGTGAGACCATGTTAGCTGTGAGACCACGTTAGCTATGAGACCACGTTAGCTGTGAGACCATATTAGATTTGAGACCATGTTAGCTGTCAGACCATGTTAGCTGTGAGGCCATGTTAGTTATGAGACCGTATTAGCTGTGAGGCTACGTTAGCTATGAGACCATGTTAGCTGTGAGACTATGCTAGCTATGAGACTATGTTAGCTGTGAGACCATGTTAGCTGTGGGACCATTTTAGCTGTGAGACCATGTTAGCTGTTGAAACCCAGTCCGTCCTATTAGCTGTCTGTGCCGTCCAGCTGCAGCTATGATTGGGCTAAGCTGACTGAGACCAGCCTGGTTCCTCCTGGACGTTTAACAACCTGTCTGACTTCCTGTAGCCAACAGCCCAATCACAGCCGGCCCCAGACGCCACAGCCTATTATCACCCCGTAAATCTCAGCAGATCTCAATAAACTTCTCTTCCATTCTCCCTCATCATGCTAACATTGATGTCGACGGTCATTATGTTGGAGAGGAAAGAAAGGAACGTAGGAGGAAGCCAGACGTGACCAGTTGCTTTGGAGGGAGAGAGTTGAGCGCAAGTCAAACATTCCTACTAATGCCATGTGTTCTGTGCCACATAGAGAGAGGTATGGGCTGTGGGAACATAATGAAGATGACGAGACAGTCTACACTGCATCTCATTTGGAACACTATTCACTATATATCCAGGGTCCTCTGGTCAAAAGTAGTGCATTATATAGTGAATAAAATTCCATTTGGAAAGCAGATTTTTGTGTTGTAACACTTATATAACTCCAGCCATGGGAATACTGGAGTAACGGCAAGTTACTAATGATTTGATATTAAAGTAATTTAATTTTTTGTCATTGTTCTCGCACCTAGCTGCACCTTGTCTGAATCAAATTTAATGCACCAAATACAACAGATGTAGACCTTACAGTGAAATGTTTACTTACGAGCCCTTAACCAACAATGCAGTTTAAAAAGAATATGAGTAAGAATACGGAAAAAAAAGTTATTAAAGAGCAGCAGTAAAATAACAATAGCGAGACTATATACAGGGGGGTACCGGTACAGAGTCAATGTGTGGGGGCAGTTCAGGTAATATGTACATGTAGGTAGAGTTATTAAAGTGACTATGCATCAACGATAATAACAGAGAGTAGCAGCAGTGTAAAAGGGCAGAGGCACTGCAAATAATCCAGGTAGCCATTTGATTAGATGTTCAGGAGTGTTATGGCTTGGGGGTAGAAGCTATTTAGAAATCTCTTTGACCTTGACTTGGTGCTCTGTACCGCTTGCCGTGTGGTAGCAGAGAGAAGAGTCTATGACTAGGGTGGCTGGAGTCTTTGACAGTCTATTGGGCCTTCCTCTGACACCGCCTGGTGTACAGGTCCTGGATGGCAGGAAGCTTGGCCCCAGTGATGTACTGGGCCGTATGCACAACCTTCTGAAGTACCTTGCAGTCGGAAGCCGAGCAGTTGCCATACCACTTGAAGCTTTCAACCTACTCCACTACAGCCCCGTCGATGAGAATGGGGGCGTGCTCGGTCCTCTTTTTTCCTGTAGTCCACAAACATTTCCTTTGTCTTGATCACGTTGAGGGAGAGGTTGTTGTCGTGGCACCGCATGGCCAGGTCTCTGACCTCCTCCCTATAGGCTGTCTCGTTGTTGTCGTGTCATTGGCAAACTTAATTATAGTGTTGGAGTCATGCCTGGCCGTGCAGTCATGAGTGACCAGGGAGTACAGGAGTGGACTGTGCACGCACCCCTGAGGGGCCCCTGTGTTGAGGATCAGACATTTTACATTTACATTTAAGTCATTTAGCAGACGCTCTTATCCAGAGCGACTTACAAATTGGTGCATTCACCTTATGACATCCAGTGGGACAGTCACTTTACAATAGTGCATCTAAATCTTAAGGGGGGGTGAGAGGGATTACTTATCCTATCCTAGGTATTCCTTAAAGAGGTGGGGTTTCAGGTGTCTCCGGAAGGTGGTGATTGACTCCGCTGTCCTGGCGTCGTGAGGGAGTTTGTTCCACCATTGGGGGCCAGAGCAGCGAACAGTTTTGACTGGGCTGAGCGGGAGCTGTACTTCCTCAGTGGTAGGGAGGCGAGCAGGCCAGAGGTGGATGAACGCAGTGCCCTTGTTTGGGTGTAGGGCCTGATCAGAGCCTGGAGGTACTGAGGTGCCGTTCCCCTCACAGCTCCGTAGGCAAGCACCATGGTCTTGTAGCGGATGCGAGCTTCAACTGGAAGCCAGTGGAGAGAACGGAGGAGCGGGGTGACGTGAGAGAACTTGGGAAGGTTGAACACCAGACGGGCTGCGGCGTTCTGGATGAGTTGAAGGGGTTTAATGGCACAGGCAGGGAGCCCAGCCAACAGCGAGTTGCAGTAATCCAGACGGGAGATGACAAGTGCCTGGATTAGGACCTGCGCCACTTCCTGTGTGAGGCAGGGTCGTACTCTGCGGATGTTGTAGAGCATGAACCTACAGGAACGGGCCACCGCCTTGATGTTGGTTGAGAACGACAGGGTGTTGTCCAGGATCACGCCAAGGTTCTTAGCGCTCTGGGAGGAGGACACAATGGAGTTGTCAACCGTGATGGCGAGATCATGGAACGGGCAGTCCTTCCCCGGGAGGAAGAGCAGCTCCGTCTTGCCGAGGTTCAGCTTGAGGTGGTGATCCATCATCCACACTGATATGTCTGCCAGACATGCAGAGATGCGATTCGCCACCTGGTCATCAGAAGGGGAAAGGAGAAGATTAATTGTGTGTCATCTGCATAGCAATGATAGGAGAGACCATGTGAGGTTATGACAGAGCCAAGTGACTTGGTGTATAGCGAGAATAGGAGAGGGCCTAGAACAGAGCCCTGGGGGACACCAGTGGTGAGAGCGCGTGGTGAGGAGACAGATTCTCGCCACGCCACCTGGTAGGAGCGACCTGTCAGGTAGGACGCAATCCAAGCGTGGGCCGCGCCGGAGATGCCCAACTCGGAGAGGGTGGAGAGGAGGATCTGATGGTTCACAGTATCGAAGGCAGCCGATAGATCTAGAAGGATGAGAGCAGAGGAGAGAGAGTTAGCTTTAGCAGTGCGGAGCGCCTCCGTGATACAGAGGAGAGCAGTCTCAGTTGAATGACTAGTCTTGAAACCTGACTGATTTGGATCAAGAAGGTCATTCAGAGAGAGATAGCGGGAGAGCTGGCCAAGGACGGCACGTTCAAGAGTTTTGGAGAGAAAAGAAAGAAGGGATACTGGTCTGTAATTGTTGACATCGGAGGGATCGAGTGTAGGTTTTTTCAGAAGGGGTGCAACTCTCGCTCTCTTGAAGACGGAAGGGACGTAGCCAGCGGTCAGGGATGAGTTGATGAGCGAGTTGAGGTAAGGGAGAAGGTCTCCGGAAATGGTCTGGAGAAGAGAGGAGGGGATAGGGTCAAGCGGGCAGGTTGTTGGGCGGCCGGCCGTCACAAGACGCGAGATTTCATCTGGAGAGAGAGGGAGAAAGAGGTCAGAGCACAGGGTAGGGCAGTGTGAGCAGAACCAGCGGTGTCGTTTGACTTAGCAAACGAGGATCGGATGTCGTCGACCTTCTTTTCAAAATGGTTGACGAAGTCATCTGCAGAGAGGGAGGAGGGGGGAGGGGGAGGAGGATTCAGGAGGGAGGAGAAGGTGGCAGAGAGCTTCCTAGGGTTAGAGGCAGATGCTTGGAATTTAGCGTGGTAGAAAGTGGCTTTAGCAGCAGAGACAGAGGAGGAAAATGTAGAGAGGAGGGAGTGAAAGGATGCCAGGTCCGCAGGGAGGCGAGTTTTCCTCCATTTCCGCTCGGCTGCCCGGAGCCCTGTTCTGTGAGCTCGCAATGAGTCATCGAGCCACGGAGCTGGAGGAGAGGACCGAGCCGGCCTGGAGGATAGGGGACATAGAGAGTCAAAGGATGCAGAGAGGGAGGAGAGGAGGGTTGAGGAGGCAGAATCAGGAGATAGGTTGGAGAAGGTTTGAGCAGAGGGAAGAGATGATAGGATGGAAGAGGAGAGAGGGGGGAGAGAGAGCGAAGGTTGGGACGGCGCGATACCATCCGAGTAGGGGCAGTGTGGGAGGTGTTGGATGAGAGCGAGAGGGAAAAGGATACAAGGTAGTGGTCGGAGACTTGGAGGGGAGTTGCAATGAGGTTAGTGGAAGAACAGCATCTAGTAAAGATGAGGTCGAGCGTATTGCCTGCCTTGTGAGTAGGGGGGAAGGTGAGAGGGTGAGGTCAAAAGAGGAGAGGAGTGGAAAGAAGGAGGCAGAGAGGAATGAGTCAAAGGTAGACGTGGGGAGGTTAAAGTCACCCAGAACTGTGAGAGGTGAGCCGTCCTCAGGAAAGGAGCTTATCAAGGCATCAAGCTCATTGATGAACTCTCCGAGGGAACCTGGAGGGCGATAAATGATAAGGATGTTAAGCTTGAAAGGGCTGGTAACTGTGACAGCATGGAATTCAAAGGAGGCGATAGACAGATGGGTAAGGGGAGAAAGAGAGAATGACCACTTGGGAGAGATGAGGATCCCGGTGCCACCACCCCGCTGACCAGAAGCTCTCGGGGTGTGCGAGAACACGTGGGCGGACGAAGAGAGAGCAGTAGGAGTAGCAGTGTTGTCTGTGGTGATCCATGTTTCCGTCAGTGCCAAGAAGTCGAGGGACTGGAGGGAGGCATAGGCTGAGATGAACTCTGCCTTGTTGACCGCAGATCGGCAGTTCCAGAGGCTACCGGAGACCTGGAACTCCACGTGGGTCGTGCGCGCTGGGACCACCAGATTAGGGTGGCCGCGGCCACGCGGTGTGGAGCGTTTGTATGGTCTGTGCAGAGAGGAGAGAACAGGGATAGACAGACACATAGTTGACAGGCTACAGAAGAGGCTACGCTAATGCAATGGAGATTGGAATGACAAGTGGACTACAGGTCTCGAAAGTTCAGAAAGTTAAGCTTACGTAGCAAGAATCTTATTGACTAAAATGATTAAAATGATACAGTACTGCTGAAGTAGGCTAGCTGGCAGTGGCTGCGTTGTTGACACTACACTAGTCAAGTCGTTCCGTTGAGTGTAATAGTTTCTACAGTGCTGCTATTCGGGGGCTAGCTGGCTAGCAAGTAGTGTTGTTTACGTTACGTTGCATTAAAAGAACGACAATAGCTGGCTAGCTAACCTAGAAAATCGCTCTAGACTACACAGTTATCTTTGATACAAAGACGGCTATGTAGCTAGCTATGTAGCTAGCTACGATCAAACAAATCAAACCGTTGTACTGTAATGAAATGAAATGAAAATGTGATACTACCTGTGAATGCGACCGGGTTGTTGAGTCTATTCAGAAGACGTTGGCTAGCTGTTGGCTAGCTGTTGGCTAGCTAGCAGAGTCTCCTACGTTAAGGACGACAAATAGCTGGCTAGCTAACCTCGGTAAATTAAGATAATCACTCTAAGACTACACACTCTAAACCTAAACTACACAATTATCTTGGATACGAAGATATGAAGACAGCAAAGACAGCTATGTAGCTGTCAGCGTGGCAGATGTGTTGTTACCCACCCTTACCACCTGGGGGCGGCCCGTCAGGAAGTCCAGGATCCAGTTGCAGAGGGAGGTGTTCAGTCCCAGGGTCCTTAGCTATTTGATGAGCTTTGAGGGCACTATGGTGTTGAATGCTGGGCTGTAGTCAATGAATAGTATTCTCACATAGGTGTTCCTTTTGACCAGGTGGGAAACGGCAGTGTGGAGTGCGATAGAGATTGCATCATCTGTGGATCTGTTAGGGCGGTATGCAAATTGGAGTGGGTCTAGGGTTTCTGGGATAATGGTTTGATGTGAGCCATGAGCAGCCTTTCAAAGCACATCATGGCTACAGACATGAGTGCTACAGGTCAGTAGTCATTTAGGCAGGTTACCTGTCAAATGGTTGGCGAGGGAGAGCTTTGTATGTGTCTCTGTGTGTGGAGTGAAGGTGGTCCCTATGTTTTGTTTCCCTCTGGATGCACGTTAAACATGCTGATAGAAATTTTGTAAGACGGTTTTAAATTTCCCTGCATTAAAGTTCTCGGCTACATGGAGGGTGAGCGTTTTCCTGTGTGCTTATGGCGGAATACAGCTCATTCAGTGCGGTGTTAGTGCAAGCACTGACTGTGCCTTTAAACAGCTTGGAAAACTCCATAAATGATGGCATGGCTTTAGAAGCTTCTGATAGGCAAATGTACATAATTTGTCATTTAGATGTATTTCAAGGTCTACCTTCAAACTCAGTGCCTCTTTGCTTGACATCATGCGAAAATGAAAATAAATCAGCCAAGATCTCAGAAAAATAACTGTAGACCTCCACAAGTCTGGTTCATCATTGGGAGCAATTTCCAAACGCCTGAAGGTACCACGTTCATCTGTACAAGCAATAGTACGCAAGTATTAACACCGTGGGACCACACAGCTGTCATACCACTCAGGAAGGAGATGCGTTCTGTCTCCTAGAGATGAACGTACTTTGGTGCGAAAAGTGCAAATCAATCCCAGAACAAAAGCAAAGGACCTTGTGAAGACGCTGGAGGAAACGGATACAATAGTATCTATATCCACAGTAAAACGAGTCCTATATCGACATAACCTGAAAGGCCACTCAGCAAGGAAGAAGCCACTGCTATAAAAAAGCCAGACTACGGTTTGCAACTGCACATGGGGAAAAAGATTGTACTTTTTGGAGAAATGTTCTCTGGTCTGATGAAACAAAAATAGAACTGTTTGGCCATAATGACCATGTTTGGAGGAAAATAGATGGCATCATGAATAGGGAAAAATATATGGAAATGTTGAAGCAACATCTCTAGACATCAGTCAGGAAGTTAAAGCTTGGTCGCAAATGAGTTTTCCAAATGGACAATGACCCCAAGTAAAAGTCCAAAGTTGTGGCAAATGGTTTAAGGACAACAAAGTCAAGGTAGCCATCACAAAGCCCTGACCTCAATCATATAGAATATTTGTGGGCAGAACTGAAAAAGCGTATGCGAGCAAGGAGGCCTACAAACCTGAGTTACACCAGCTGTCAGGAGGAATGGGCCAAAATTCACCCAACTTATTGTGGGAAGCTTGTGGAAGGCTACCCGAAACGTTTGACCCAAGTTATACTTTCAAAAAAGATATATATTTTACCCCTTTTTCTCCCCAATTTCGTGGTTTCCAATTGTTTAGTAGCTACTATCTTGTCTCATCGCTACAACACCCGTATGGGCTCGGGAGAGACGAAGGTTGAAAGTCATGCGTCCTCCAATACACAACCCAACCAAGCCGCACTGCTTCTTAAGAGGGAGGCCCAAGTTAAACAACTTAAAGGCAATGCTACCAATTACTAATTGAGTGAATGTAAACTTCTGACCCACTGGGAAGGTGATTAAAGAAATAAAAGCTGAAATAAATCATTCTCGCTACTATTATTGTCATGTTTTGTCATTTATTATCTTGTCTTGTCCCTGTGCTTCCCATTCTATTCGTTTCCCTCTGCTGGTCTTATTAGGTTCTTTCCCTCTTTCTATCCCTCTCTCTCCCCCTCCCTCTCTCACTCTCTCGCTCTCTCTTCTCTCTATCGTTCCGTTCCTGCTCCCAGCTGTTCCTATTCCCCTAATCAATCATTTAGTCTTCCCACACCTGTTCCCGATCCTTTCCCCTGATTAGAGTCCCTATTTCTTCCTTTGTGTTCCGTTCCTGTCCTGTCGGTTCCTTGTCTAGAATTCACCGTGCTGTGTTTGTGTATCGCCCTGTCGTGTCGTGTTTTCCTCAGATGCTGCGTGGTGAGCAGGTGTCTGAGTCTGTCTGGTTCAAGTGCCTTCCCGAGGCAACCTGCTGTTCACCTGCTGTTCAAGATCGAGTCTCCAGTTTGTCCTCGTCATTTCGAGTGAAAGTTGTGTTTTTTTGTTTGTATTTACTTTACTGGATTAAAGACTCTGTTTTCGCCAAGTCGCTTTTGGGTCCTCTTTCACCTGCATGACAGAAGGAACCGACCAAGGAATGGACCCAGCGACTTCAGACGCTCGTTACACTGCCGTCGAGATCCAAGGAGCCATGCTCGGCAGACACGAGCAGGAATTGTCTGCTGCTCGCCATGCCGTGGAGAACCTGGCCGCTCAGGTTTCCGACCTCTCTGGACAGTTCCAGAGTCTACGTCTCGTGCCACCTGTTACTTCCTGGCCTGCCGAGCCTCCAGAACCTAGGGTTAATAACCCACCTTGCTACTCCGGGCAGCCCACTGAGTGCCGCTCCTTTCTCACGCAGTGTGAGATTGTGTTCTCTCTCCAACCCAACACATACTCTAGAGAGAGAGCTCGGGTTGCTTACGTCATTTCACTCCTTACTGGCCGGGCTCGAGAATGGGGCACAGCTATCTGGGAGGCAAGGGCTGATTGCTCTAACAAGTTCCAGAACTTTAAAGAGGAGATGATTCGGGTTTTTGACCGTTCAGTTTTTGGTAGGGAGGCTTCTAGGGCCCTGGCTTCCTTATGCCAAGGTGAACGGTCCATAACGGATTATTCTATTGAGTTTCGCACTCTTGCTGCCTCTAGTGAGTGGAACGAGCCGGCGCTGCTCGCTCGTTTTCTGGAGGGACTCCACGCAGTGGTTAAGGATGAGATTCTCTCCCGGGAGGTTCCTTCAGATGTGGACTCTTTGATTGCTCTCGCCATCCGCATAGAACGACGGGTAGATCTTCGTCACCGGGCTCGTGGAAGAGAGCTCGCATCAACGGTGTTTCCCTGCTCCGCATCGCAACCATCTCCCTCCTCTGGCTCAGAGTCTGAGCCCATGCAGCTGGGAGGGATTCGCATCTCGACTAAGGAGAGGGAACGGAGGATCACCAACCGCCTGTGCCTCTATTGCGGAGTTGCTGGACATTTTGTTAATTCATGTCCAGTAAAAGCCAGAGCTCATCTGTAAGCGGAGGGCTACAGGTGAGCGCAACTACTCAAGTCTCTCCATCAAGATCCTGTACTACTTTGTCGGTCCATCTACGCTGGACCGGTTCGGGTGCTACATGTAGTGCCTTGATAGACTCTGGGGCTGAGGGTTGTTTCATGGACGAAGCATGGGTTCGGAAACATGACATTCCTTTCAGAGAGTTAGAGAAGCCTACGCCCATGTTCGCCTTAGATGGTAGTCATCTTCCCAGTATCAGATTTGAGACACTACCTTTAACCCTCACAGTATCTGGTAACCACAGTGAGACTATTTCTTTTTTGATTTTTCGTTCACCGTTTACACCTGTTGTTTTGGGTCATCCCTGGCTAGTATGTCATAATCCTTCTATTAATTGGTCTAGTAATTCTATCCTATCCTGGAACGTTTCTTGTCATGTGAAGTGTTTAATGTCTGCCATCCCTCCCGTTTCTTCTGTCCCTACTTCTCAGGAGGAACCTGGCGATTTGACAGGAGTGCCGGAGGAATATCATGATCTGCGCACGGTCTTCAGTCGGTCCCGAGCCAACTCCCTTCCTCCTCACCGGTCGTATGATTGTAGTATTGATCTCCTTCCGGGGACCACTCCTCCTCGGGGTAGACTATACTCTCTGTCGGCTCCCGAACGTAAGGCTCTCGAGGATTATTTGTCTGTGTCTCTTGACGCCGGTACCATAGTGCCTTCTTCCTCTCCGGCCGGGGCGGGGTTCTTTTTGTTAAGAAGAAGGACGGTACTCTGCGCCCCTGCGTGGATTATCGAGGGCTGAATGACATAACGGTTAAGAATCGTTATCCGCTTCCCCTTATGTCATCAGCCTTCGAGATTCTGCAGGGAGCCAGGTGCTTTACTAAGTTGGACCTTCGTAACGCTTACCATCTCGTGCGCATCAGAGAGGGGGACGAGTGGAAAACGGCGTTTAACACTCCGTTAGGGCATTTTGAGTACCGGGTTCTGCCGTTTGGTCTCGCCAATGCGCCAGCTGTTTTTCAGGCATTAGTTAATGATGTTCTGAGAGACATGCTGAACATCTTTGTTTTTGTCTATCTTGACGATATCCTGATTTTTTTCTCCGTCACTCGAGATTCATGTTCAGCACGTTCGACGTGTTCTACAGCGCCTTTTAGAGAATTGTCTCTACGTAAAGTCTGAGAAGTGCTCTTTTCATGTCTCCTCCGTTACTTTTCTCGGTTCCGTTATTTCCGCTGAAGGCATTCAGATGGATTCCGCTAAGGTCCAAGCTGTCAGTGATTGGCCCGTTCCAAGGTCACGTGTCGAGTTGCAGCGCTTTTTAGGTTTCGCTAATTTCTATCGGCGTTTCATTCGTAATTTCGGTCAAGTTGCTGCCCCTCTCACAGCTCTTACTTCTGTCAAGACGTGTTTTAAGTGGTCCGGTTCCGCACAGGGAGCTTTTGATCTTCTAAAAGAACGTTTTACGTCCGCTCCTATCCTCGTTACTCCTGACGTCACTAGACAATTCATTGTCGAGGTTGACGCTTCAGAGGTAGGCGTGGGAGCCATTCTATCCCAGCGCTTCCAGTCTGACGATAAGGTTCATCCTTGCGCTTATTTTTCTCATCGCCTGTCGCCATCTGAGCGCAACTATGATGTGGGTAACCGTGAACTGCTCGCCATCCGCTTAGCCCTAGGCGAATGGCGACAGTGGTTGGAGGGGGCGACCGTTCCTTTTGTCGTTTGGACAGACCATAAGAACCTTGAGTACATCCGTTCTGCCAAACGACTTAATGCCCGTCAAGCTCGTTGGGCGTTGTTTTTCGCTCGTTTCGAGTTTGTGATTTCTTACCGTCCGGGTAGCAAGAACACCAAGCCTGATGCCTTATCCCGTCTGTTTAGTTCTTCTGTGGCTTCTACTGATCCCGAGGGATTCTTCCTTATGGGCGTGTTGTCGGGTTAACAGTCTGGGGAATTGAAAGACAGGTTAAGCAAGCACTCACGCACACTGCGTCGCCGCGCGCTTGTCCTAGTAACCTCCTTTTCGTTCCTGTTTCCACTCGTCTGGCTGTTCTTCAGTGGGCTCACTCTGCCAAGTTAGCTGGTCATCCCGGTGTTCGAGGCACTCTTGCGTCTATTCGCCAGCGCTTTTGGTGGCCGACTCAGGAGCGTGACACGCGCCGTTTCGTGGCTGCTTGTTCGGACTGCGCGCAGACTAAGTCGGGTAACTCTCCTCCTGCCGGTCGTCTCAGACCGCTCCCCATTCCTTCTCGACCATGGTCTCACATCGCCCTAGACTTCATTACCGGTCTGCCTTTGTCTGTGGGGAAGACTGTGATTCTTACGGTTGTCGATAGGTTCTCTAAGGCGGCACATTTCATTCCCCTCGCTAAACTTCCTTCCGCTAAGGAGACGGCACAAATCATTATCGAGAATGTATTCAGAATTCATGGCCTCCCGTTAGACGCCGTTTCAGACAGAGGCCCGCAATTCACGTCACAGTTTTGGAGGGAGTTCTGTCGTTTGATTGGTGCGTCCGTCAGTCTCTCTTCCGGGTTTCATCCCCAGTCTAACGGTCAAGCAGAGAGGGCCAATCAGACGATTGGTCGCATACTACGCAGCCTTTCTTTCAGAAACCCTGCGTCTTGGGCAGAACAGCTCCCCTGGGCAGAATACGCTCACAATTCGCTTCCTTCGTCTGCTACCGGGTTATCTCCGTTTCAGAGTAGTCTGGGTTACCAGCCTCCTCTGTTCTCATCCCAGCTTGCCGAGTCCAGCGTTCCCTCCGCTCAAGCGTTTGTCCAACGTTGTGAGCGCACCTGGAGGAGGGTGAGGTCTGCACTTTGCCGTTACAGGGCACAGACTGTGAGAGCCGCCAATAAACGCAGGATTAAGAGTCCAAGGTATTGTTGCGGCCAGAGAGTGTGGCTTTCCACTCGCAACCTTCCTCTTACGACAGCTTCTCGTAAGTTGACTCCGCGGTTCATTGGTCCGTTCCGTGTCTCCCAGGTCGTCAATCCTGTCGCTGTGCGACTGCTTCTTCCGCGACATCTTCGTCGCGTCCATCCTGTCTTCCATGTCTCCTGTGTTAAGCCCTTTCTTCGCACCCCGTTCGTCTTCCCTCCCCCTCCCGTCCTTGTCGAGAGCGCACCTATTTACAAGGTACATAAGATCATGGACATGCGTTCTCGGGGACGGGGTCACCAATACTTAGTGGATTGGGAGGGTTACGGTCCTGAGGAGAGGAGTTGGGTTCCGTCTCGGGACGTGCTGGACCGTTCACTCATTGATGATTTCCTCCGTTGCCGCCAGGATTCCTCCTCGAGTGCGCCAGGAGGCGCTCGGTGAGTGGGGGGTACTGTCATGTTTTGTCATTTATTATCTTGTCTTGTCCCTGTGCTTCCCATTCTATTCGTTTCCCTCTGCTGGTCTTATTAGGTTCTTTCCCTCTTTCTATCCCTCTCTCTCCCCCTCCCTCTCTCACTCTCTCGCTCTCTCTTCTCTCTATCGTTCCGTTCCTGCTCCCAGCTGTTCCTATTCCCCTAATCAATCATTTAGTCTTCCCACACCTGTTCCCGATCCTTTCCCCTGATTAGAGTCCCTATTTCTTCCTTTGTGTTCCGTTCCTGTCCTGTCGGTTCCTTGTCTAGAATTCACCGTGCTGTGTTTGTGTATCGCCCTGTCGTGTCGTGTTTTCCTCAGATGCTGCGTGGTGAGCAGGTGTCTGAGTCTGTCTTGTTCAAGTGCCTTCCCGAGGCAACCTGCTGTTCACCTGCTGTTCAAGATCGAGTCTCCAGTTTGTCCTCGTCATTTCGAGTGAAAGTTGTGTTTTTTTGTTTGTATTTACTTTACTGGATTAAAGACTCTGTTTTCGCCAAGTCGCTTTTGGGTCCTCTTTCACCTGCATGACAATTATTCTGACATTTCACATTCTTAAAATAAAGTGGTGATACTAACTGACTTAAGACAGGGAATTTTTACTAGGATTAAATGTCAGAAATTGTGAAACTGAGTTTAAATGTATTTTAGCTAAGGTGTATGTAAACTTCTGAGTTCAACTGTAGATACTGTGGACTACAGCTTATCATGAGATACTCTTCCTCAGGCGAGCAAAACCTTGAGACTTCCTTAGATATCGTGCACCAGCTGTTATTTATAAACATACATAGTACGCTGCTGTTCTGTCCTAACGATACAGCGTATAACCAGCCAGCTGGATGTTGATAATGTCATCGTCACAACTCTGTGAAGCATAAGATATTACAGTTTTGAATGACCCATTTGTAGTTTAATTTTCCGCGTAGATCATCGATTTTATTTTGCTAGCAGAATGGAAGGAAGTGGTGGTTTATTCAGTCGCCTACGAATTCTCAGAAGGCAGCCCGACCTCTGGCCCCTTTTTCCCCGCTTTCTCTTCACGCAAATGACAGGGATCTGGGCCTGCTTCTGAGAAAACAGTATATCATTCACAGACTCGTTAAAGAGAAAAAAAGGATTCTGCCAGTCCGTGGTGAGTAACCACAGTTCTGATGTCCAGAAGTTATTTGGGTCATAAGAGATGGTAGCAGCAACATTATGTACAAAATAAGTTACAAAATAAGTTACAAACAATGCAAAGAAAAAAAAAAGAATACGTAAAATGTCAGCCTTGTTCTCCGGCGCCATCAAGGGCTTTGTTGGGGTGGAGTTCCCATGATTCCTGTGGTCAATCCAAGATATGGCTGCCTCATGCATAAAACACACACACACACATCCACTGTATCTTTAGTGTATTAACATTGACTGCCAATGTATCTCCAAGGCCTGCCTGTGGGCCAGGGTGATTGAAAAGACAGAGAAAGCAATTTAACCTCCACTAAATCAATTTTAATAGACTAATTAGATTGCCTTTAAAAACACATGAGAAAGCAAAGGCTTGGGACCCAGAGTGAGTCTCAGTGTCATATTATTGGCGTAGGGGCCATCCCAAATGGCATCCTATTACCTAGAGAGTATACTACTTTTGCCCAGAGCCCTATGGGCCCTGGTCAAAAGTTGTACTCTATATTGGGAATAGGTTGCTATTTGGGACACAGTGTCGGCAAAGTACAGAGAGGCTGGGATCCAGAATGTAATATTGACTTGGCCTCTGTTCCAGAGTTATAGTGGAAGAATGAAACACTCTATCAAAGGCCAACAGTTGGTTTGTAAAGTCATGTATTTCTTGATTTATCCATTGACTAACTAATTACTGTAATATCAATAGTAGATCTTACTAAACTCCTGGAGGGCTGTGGTGTTTTTTTTACCATGACAACATGGCAGGACACATTCAAACGCCTCATTTGGCCCAGGGGCCGTTTGTTTGACCACCCTGCTCTAGGAGTTGCCTGTCTACGAAATCTTAAACATCAGTTATATACTGAACATCATATGCTCTATGTACTGTATGTAATTTATTGTCTTCCTGTTTCTCCCTCAGCCAATTGGAGCATTGAACCCGAAGCGTGCAGTGTTCTATGCAGAGCGCTACGAGACATGGGAAGAGGACCAGACCCCCCCATATCACTACAACACCCACTACTCCACCGCTAACTCCACCCTGCTCTGGCTGCTCAGGATAGTACGTACTCTATACCCCATCCACCCAATACCCTATTCCTTGTACCCTATACCTGCAAAAGTGGGTTGTTGATTTTTTTAAAGTCCATTATCATTTCTACGTTCTTTCTATCTGATTTTAGACGTTTGAGTGTAGACGTACAGTACCAGTAAAACGTTTAGAAACACCTACTGTTTCAAGGATTTTTCTTTATTTTTACTACTTCTTGTAGAATAATATTGAAGACATCAAAACTATGAAATAACACATACGGAATCATGTAGTAACCAAAAAAATGGTTAAACAAACCAAAATATATTTTATATGAGATTCTTCAAAGTAGCCACCCTTTGCCTTGATAACAGCTTTGCACACTCTTGGCATTCTCTCAACCAGCTTCATGAGGTAGTCACCTGGAATGCATTTAAATTAACAGGTGTGCCTTGTTAAAAGTTAATTTGTGGAATTTCTTTCTTCTTAATGCGTTTGAGCCAATCGGTTGTGTTGTGACAAGGTAGGGGTGGTATACAGAAGATAGACCAAATCCATATTATGGCAAGAACAGCTCAAATAAGGAAAGAGTCCATCATTATTTTAAGGCATGAAGGTCAGTCAAGAACTTTGAAAGTTTCTTCAAGTGCAGCCACAGAAACCATCAAGTGCTATGATGAAACTGGCTATCATGAGGACCGCCCAGGAAAGGAAGACCCAGAGTTACCTTTGCTGCCGAGGAAAAGTTCATTAGAGTTACTAACCTCAGAAATTGCAGCCCAAATAAATACTTGACAGAGTTCAAGTAACAGACACATCTCAACATCAACTGTTCAGAGGAGACTGCGTGAATCAGGCCTTCATGGTCGAATTGCTGCAAAGAAACCACTACTAAAGGACACCAATAAGAAGAAGAGACTTGCTTGGGCCAAGAAACACAAGCAATGGACATTAGACTGGTGAAATCTGTCCTTTGGACTGATGAGTCCGAATTTTCGATTTTTGGTTAGAATTCAAGGTACTCTTAACCAGCATGGCTACCACAGCATTCTACAGTGATACGCCATACCATCTGGTTTGCGCTTAGTAGGACTATAATTTGTTTTTCAACAGGACAATGACCCAACACACCTCCAGGCTGTGTAAGGGCTATTTGACCAGGAAGGAGAGTGATGTGCTGCATCAGATGACCTGGCCTCCACAATCCCCAAACCTCAACCCAATTGAGATGGTTTGGGGTGAGTTGGACCGTAAAGTGAAGGAAAAGCAGCCAACAAGTGCTCAGCAAAGCTGTCATCAAGGCAAAGGGTGGCCACTTTGAAGAATCTCAAATATATTTATATTTGTTTAACACTTTGTTGGTTATGGTTATTGGTTATTTCATAGTTTTGATGTCTTCACTATTGTTCTATAATGAAGAAAATAGTAAAAATAAAGAAAAACCCTTGAATGAGTCGGTGTGTCCAGACGTTTGACTGGTACTGTAAGTCGTTTTTTATCCAAAATAATATGTTCAAAATGGCAGCTAGTATGTTAGTTATATAGTAAGTCACACAATCTGCACAGTTGAAAGGACATTGACGCTATATAGTGTTTAGTAAATACCAGTGGAATCCAAATGGTGAGATAAAGGGTTAGCCCTCTTGGGGTTTGGCCATATTTGATATGTTAGGCAGTTCGTTAATTGGAGAAAGCTTGATGGGGAGTTAGTAGCACCCTCCCCCTGTTCTCCCTTTGCCTGCCACTTTCCTCCTCCTCTCCCCCTCGTTAGCAAAGGGTCTGTTGAATTAGAAGAGTTCCTCTGACAGCACTTACACCGCTCCTCACCACCCACACTCCTCCTCTCCTCCGTCTCTCCTCCTCTACACCCTACATCCCTCCATCAGAACACTGTCTCCATCTCAGACTTGGAACACCACATACGGCATCAGCCAATTACCACCGTCGCTCCCGGCGACCAGAAAGCACTGTAATTAATACTCCCTAAGGCATTGTGGGTAATGTACAGTAGGGGAGGACAGACACACAGACAGACAGACAGACAGACAGACAGACAGACAGACAGACAGACAGACAGACAGACAGACAGACAGACAGACAGACAGACAGACAGACAGACAGACAGACAGACAGACAGACAGACTTGTCTGACACAAGAACCTCACATACATAGACACAGAAACACACCATAGATGTGGTAAAGAGGTCAATGGAACTCGACCTCTTTGCCCTCCAGCAAAATTACCCTACATTTAGGCTATTGATTATATGTGTATTGTGAACTTCTAAATGTTATGCAGCGAAAACAGCTAAATATATCAAAATCATACTTTAGTAATCACATTGTGGGCCTGTTACAATACTTCAATCACAACAGATTTGAACAATATCCACTTTGTTAGATCAGATCTGTTGAATGTGCATCAGTCCGGCGTCCTTCTTCTAATTCTGGGCTCCCGAGTGGCGCTGCGGTCTAAGGCGCTGCATCTCAGTGCTTGAGGTGTCACTACAGACCCTGGTTGGAGTCCAGGCTGAATCACAACCGGCCGTGATTGGGAGTCCCATAGGGTGGCACACAATTGACCCAATGTCGTCTGGGTTTGGCTGGAGTAGGCCGTCATTGTAAATAAGAATGTGTTCTTAACTGACTTGCCTAGTTAAGTAAAGGTTAAATAAATACAATTTAAATTCTATCCCCCACAGTCTGCGTTCCATTGACCTCTTTACCACATCTATGGTTCCAATAAGAGACATTCTCATTGTCCCTTCTCTCTGTCACAATCAGTAGAATTCAGCCATTAGCTCTCCTTAGAGGAGTAGAAATGATTCATTCTGAACATGCAATAGAAAATATAGTTCGCTGACAGTATGGTTTGGAATGGGGGTGTTATGTGTGTTTTTTTGTTTGTTTGTGTGTGTCTGTGTGTCCATGAAACATCCTTTGCTCAAAGTAAAATGTGTGTGTGTTTTCTCTTGCAGGAGCCTTTCACCACGTTCTTCCTGAAAGCTAACAACAACAAGTTTGACCATCCAGACCGGACCTTCTCCGCCATCACCCGCTCCTGGAGGCACTGCCAGAGAGACACCTCAGACGTCAGGGTGTGTGTCTTTGTGTGTGTGTGTGTGTGTGTGTGTGTGTGTGTGTGTGTGTGTGTGTGTGTGTGTGTGTGTGTGTGTGTGTGTGTGTGTGTGTGTGTGTGTGTGTGTGTGTGTGTGTGTGTGTGTGTGTGTGTGTGTGTGTGTGTGTGTGTGGCCATGAAACAACCTCTGCTCAATGTAAATACTCTGGATCTGTGTCCACGGTGGATCTGTTCATCGGTTTCCAACCCAGAAGGAAACGTCACAATAAAATATATATCCCATGAATTATAAATAACACTGTGCTCAAACTGAGGAACAGAGACATGGTACACTGTGCATAACTAAAACACTTAAAAATACATACTTGATTTACCTCTGATATAAAAAAAAAACATTACTCTAAAAAAGAAAGGAGTGCTGTACTCTATGTGAACAAAGGCTGAAGACAAAGAAATAAATCCTCTCCTTCCATCCTCAGAAGAGCAGTCAGAGGTTGTATCCCAAATGGCTCCCTATTAGCCCTTCTCAAAAGTAGTGCATTTTATAGAGAATCGGGTGCCATTTGGGACACAGACAGAGAAACGCTGAACCACCACCACGGTCACTCTGTAACACAGCGGGAACAGCTCTGACCTCAAAGTGTCAGATATTTCTAGAACACCCCGTGTCGGGTTAGTGTTGCCCCAGGCAATTAATATAGCATTAATGACAAAAGCAATTTAAAATGTAGTGTTTTATGTCCGGACAGGGCTATTCCTGGGCTCAGCTTGGGGAGGAGGGGGAGAGAGCAGCACACCAGCCAACATGCCCTGTTAACAAATACATGCTACTTTAAACTACTTGTATGTCTGTCTGTCTGTTGAAACACACAGAACATGGCTGCTGGTCTATCAGCACAAAGGAGACAGAGACAAGATATTACAACCGCAGCTGTGTTTCGTTATGTATTAGTAACAGGAATTATTCTGCTAAATTGTTTCATCTACACACACAGTTCTACCTTCATACACACAGTTTTACCTTCATACACACAGTTTTACACAGTTATACGTAGGTGCACGCAGTTAACTATGTACACAGTTACCTACATACACAAAGTGTTACCTACATTATGACACAGTACAGGACTGGGGGAGTGGGAGGGGGCTTTAGCAGGGGTGGGCTGACCACCTACAAGAGCAAGTCAATATGGAGCGACCTTGTTCTAGCATCCCCTCACCCTCCTCCACTTCACAATTCATTTTTTAACAGTGTTAATAATCCATGTCTCTGTGTCCCCACTAGTGTGTGTGTGTCATGTGCGTGCTTGCCTGCATGCGTGTGTGTGTGAGTGAAAGAGGGAGAGGCAGACTTGTCTATGAGTAGTCCCAGTAACAGTACCAGTAACCCCCCAGAACGCTGCCAGTGTGTCACCTGAAGGGATCTATGCTGTTAGCTGTCTATGGAGGCTTTTAGCTATCTATGCAGCCTGTTAGCTATCTATGGGCTGTTTGCTATCTATGCAGGCTGTTGGCTTTCTATGGAGGCTGGTGGCTCTCTAAGGAGGCTGTTAGCTATCTATGGGGGCTGTTGTCTATCTACGGAGGCTAGTAGCTATATATGGAGGCTATTAGCTATCTATGGAGCCTGTTAGCTATCTATGGAGGCTCTGTGATTGACTTGTTCAGCCCATTAACAGGCTGTTGCTGTATTAATGGCTGACAGGGGAGCTGGGCTCGAAAACGGAGCTGGCAGCTTTAACAGCTTGGTGCTGAGTTTTGACAGGGAAGTTTACAAATAGAGAGAGTAAGGGGGAGGGAGGAGGGAAGGGAGGGAGAGAGAGAGGAAGGGTTGGAGGGGAAGAGAGGACCGAGAAATAGACAGACAGAGGGAGGGAGGGAGGGAGGGAGGGAGGGAGGGAGGGAGGGAGGGAGGGAGGGAGGGAGGGAGGGAGGGAGGGAGGGAGGGAGGGAGGGAGGGAGGGAGGGAGGGAGGGAGGGACAGCCTCAAGTGTTCTGGTCCGTTGGAGGGTGAAATGTGACCAACAGCAGACTCCAGTATTTTATTGGGGTGTTTCCTGTCATGCCACCTTCCTCTGTAAACCCTGATTTACCGTCCTAAAGCCCTTCCTGTAATCCTCCTGTAGTTATCAGCCCATAGGCAACAGGCCTGGTCAAACTCCCATAGGCCTGGTAAAAACCAACAGTATTACGGAACACGACAAACACTGCTTTCATAAAACAGCCCCTATACTAGCGCTGAACCAGCTAGGAGGCCAAGCACATTGTAAACACACACATACACAGTCACTGACATACACACACACACGCGTGTGCACACACACACACACACACACACACATATGCACACACGTACACACCAACACGAAGTCACCCCCCACACATGGCACGCACACACATTGCACCCATACAAACACATGCACCTCCTGACACACACAGGCCTAGATAAACAGAGTTGAAATGCTTTTAAATCGTTTTCTAATGAGGGCTCTGACAGAGAAAGGAGGGAGGTGCCACATTCCTGTTGTGCACATGGTCCAATGTACAGAGGCATCTGTAAGAGAGAGAGGAGTGGAGTTGAGTGGAGGGGAGGAGAGGAGAGGAGGCTCTGTGATTGGCTAAAGCAGTGGCCACTAACTGGTCGATCTTCAAGGCCTTGCGATCCCAAAAAATTGCACTGTTGGTCTTAGATGTACTTGATTCATTTGGGCCTAAAATAGTTTATACAAAATATTTTGGTGTGACTCCTTTGTGGATGATGTTAAACATATTTGTTGGTCTGATGTGATGTTTAAGGAGGAGCCTCCAGACACTGCACTTAATGCATTTATGAAATTGCTTCTTCCAGTTATTGATAAACATGCACCTGTTAAGAAACTGACTGTTAGAACTGTTAAGGTTCCATGGATTGATGATGAATTGAAAAACTGTATGGATGAAAGAGATAGGGCAAAAGGAGTGGCTAAGTTGGGCCGCACATCTGACTTACTGCAAGTTAAGAAATAATGTGACTAAACTCAACAAAAAGAAAATGAAACTGCATTATAAAACCAATTTAAAAAACTTTGGAGTAATTATGTTCAGAAAGACATTCAACTCCATCTTACATCGAATCAGATGGCTTTTTATTCATTACACAACCATTTGATGTTGCCAATTATTTTAATGATTACTTAGGCAGGAGATGCCAACAACATTGAGCCAGTGTACTCATGCATAAAAAATAACAATTTAAGAAAGCATTGCAAGTTTGAATTTTGTAAAGTGGTGTGGGAGAGGTGAAAATATTATTGTTATCTATCAATATTGACACACGTCCTAGGCATTGAAAACTTAGATGGAAAGCTTCTAAGGATGGTAGTTGAATCTGTAGTCACTCTTATCTGTCAAAACTTTAATCTGAGCCTAGAGGAAAGTATTTTTCCTCAGGCCTGGAGGGAAATGGCATTTACTGGTTCTAACAGCAGACCTATCAGCTTGCTCCCAGCTCTTAGCAAACTGTTTGAAAATTGTGTTTGTCCAAATACAATGTTATTTCTCTGTAAACAAATTAACAACAGACTTTCAGCATGCTTATAGAGAAGGGCACTCAACATGTACAGCACTGACACAAATGACTGATGATTGGTTGAAAAAAAATGATAATACAAAGATTGTGGGAGCTGTACTGTTAGATTTCAGTGCAGACTTTAATATTATTGACCGTAACCTGTTGTTGAGAGAACATATGTGTTATGGCTTTTCAACCTCTACCATATCGTGGATTCAGACATAATGTCAAACATGTAAAGTGTGGTGTACCACAGGGCAGCTCTCTAGGCCCTCTACTCTTTTCTATTTTTTGCCAATGACCTGCCACTGGCATTAAACATGTGTGTCCATGTATGCTAATGATTCAACCATATACACATCAGCAAACACAGCTAATGAAGTCACTCAAACCCTTAACAAAGAGTTGCAGTCTGTTTTGGAATGGGTGGCTAGTAATGAACTGGTCCTGACTAAGAGCATTGTATTTGGTACAAATCATTCCTGAAGTTCTACACCTCAGTTGAATCTGGTAATGAATGGTGTAGCTGCTGAACAAGTTGAGGAGACTAAATGAAATCAAATCAAATGTATTTATATAGCCCTTCGTACATCAGCTGATATCTCAAAGTGCTGTACAGAAACCCAGCCTAAAACCCAAAAGAGCAAGCAATGCAAGTGTAGAAGCACGGTGGCTTGGAAAAACTCCCTAGAAAGGCCAAAACCTAGGAAGAAACCTAGAGAGGAACCAGGCTATGTGGGGTGGCCAGTCCTCTTCTGGCTGTGCCGGGTGGAGATTATAACAGAACATGGCCAAGTTGTTAAAATGTTCATAAATGACCAGCATGGTCGAATAATAATAAGGCAGAACAGTTGAAACTGGAGCAGCAGCACGGCCAGGTGGACTGGGGACAGCAAGGAGTCATCATGTCAGGTAGTCCTGGGGCATGGTCCTAGGGCTCAGGTCCTCCGAGAGAGAGAAAGAAAGAGAGAATTAGAGAGAGCATATGTGTGGTGGGCAGTCCTCTTCTGGCTGTGCCGGGTGGAGATTATAACAGAACATGGCCAAGATGTTCAAATGTTCATAAATGACCAGTTTGGTCGAATATAATAAGGCAGAACAGTTGAAACTGGAGCAGCAGCACGGCCAGGTGGACTGGGGACAGCAAGGAGTCATGTCAGGTAGTCCTGGGGCATGGTCCTAGGGCTCAGGTCCTCCGAGAGAGAGAAAGAAAGAGAGAAGGAGAGAATTAGAGAACGCACACTTAGATTCACACAGGACACCGAATAGGACAGGAGAAGTACTCCAGATATAACAAACTGACCCTAGCCTCCCAAATTACTTGGTGTTACCTTAGATTGGAAACTGTCATGGTCAAAACGTATAGATCCAATGCTTGCAAAGATGGGGAGAGGTCTGTCCGTAATAAAGAGATGCTCTGCTTTTTTGATACCACACTCCACAAATCAATTCCTGCAGGCTCTAGTTTTATCTGATGTTAATTATTGTCCTGTCAAATAGTCAAATGGTGCATAGAAGGACCTAATTCTTGCAGCGGGTCCAAAACAGAGTGGCATGTTGTGCTCTTCATCATAATCAGAGGGCTAATATTTAATACCAATACCAGCAGCAGCTACTCCTCCTGGGGTCCAGCAAAATTAAGGCAGTTTATACCATTTTAAAAACATTACAATACATTCACAGATTTCACAACACACCCTGTGCCCTCAGGCCCCTACTCCACCACTACCACATATCTACAGTACTGAATCCATGTGTGTGTATAGTGCATATGTTATCATCTGTGTGTGTGTGTATGCATGTGCCAATGTTTGTGTTGCTTCACAGTCCCCGCTGTTCCATAAGGTGTTTTTTAATCTGTTTTTTAAATAATATAATTTTACTGCTTGCGTCAGTTACTTGATGTGGAATAGAGTTCCATGTAGTCATGGCTCTATGTAGTACTCTATGCCTCACATAGTCTGTTCTGGACTGTGAAGAGACCTCTTGGGGCATGTCTTGTTGTGTATGCATGGGTGCCAGTAGTTTAGCTTCTTGATGCACCCATCCCATTAGCAGGATCATTTTCGTCAACATCCTCTGACTTGCAGAGCGCCAAATTCAAATTAAATTACTAAAAATATTTAATTTTCATGAAATCACAAGTGCAATATAGCGAAACACAGCTTATCTTGTTGTTAATCCACCTGGCATGTCAGATTTCAAAAAAGCTTTTCGGCGAAAGCATACCAAGTGTTTATGTAAGGACATCTCTCTCAGCAGAGAAAAATATTACAAACAGCTAGCAGCCAAGTAGATTGGTCACGAAAGTCAGAAAAGCAATAAAATGAATCGCTTACCTTTGATGATCTTCGGATGTTTGCGCTCATGTGACTCCCAGTTACACAATTAATGTTCCTTTTGTTCCATAAAGATTATTTTTATATCCAAAATACCTCCATTTGGTTGGTGTGTTATGTTCAGAAATCCACAGGCTCGAGCGGTCACGACGGGGCAGACGAAAATTTCAATTCCGTAAAGTTCGTAGAAACTTTTTTTACAAAAATAATTGATAATATTTCAACTGGGACTGTAGCTTCTTCAATAGGAGAGAGAGAGAGAAAATGTCTGCTCCAAACTGTTGCACATGCAAAACGCTACTGGCACCCAGCCATACAATGATGCGATGTGATCTTTCTCGCTCATTTTTCAAAATAAAAGCCTGAAACTAGGTTTAAAGACTGTTCATAACATGTGGAAACCATAGGAAAAATATCTGGTTGATATCCCTTTAAATGGAGCGAAGGCAGGCAATGGAACAGAGAGCTTTCAGGAAAAACAGCACCTCCGGGTTGGATTTTCCTCAGGTTTTTGCCTGCAATATCAGTTCTGTTATACTCAGACAATATTTTGACATTTTTGGAAACTTTAGAGTGTTTTCTATCCTAATCTGACAATTATATGCATATTCAAGATTCTGGGCCTGAGAAACAGGCAGTTTCATTTGGGTACGTTTTTCATCCTAACATCAAAATACTGCCCCCTACACTCAACAGGTTAGACAGACAGCTTGGTGCATTCAACATGTCAATACCTCTCATAAATAAAAGTAGTGATGAAGTCAATCTCTCCTCCACTTTCAGCCAGGAGAGATTGACATATTAATATTAGCTCTCTGTGTACATCCAAGGGCCAGCTATGCTGCCCTGTTCTGAGCCAACTGCAATTTTCCTGAGTCCTTTTTTGTGGCACCTGACCACACGACGGAACAGTAGTCAAGGTGTGACAAAACTAGGGCCTGTAGGACCTGCCTTGTTGATAGTGTTGTTAAGAAGGCAGAGCATCGCTTTATTATAAACAGACTTATCCCCATTTTAGCTATTACGGCATCAATATGTTTTGACCATGACAGTTTCCAATCTAGGGTTACTCCAAGCAGTTTAGTCATCTCAACTTGCTCAATTTCCACATGATTTATTACAAGATTTAGTTGAGGTTTATATTTAGTGAGTGTTTTGTTCCAAATACAATATTTTAAGTTGTAGAAATATTTAGGGCTAACTTATTCCCTGCCACCCAATCTGAAACTGCAGCTCTTTGTTGAGTGTTGCAGTCATTTCAGTCGCTGTAGTAGCTGATGTGTATAATGTTGAGTCATCTGCATACACAGACACCCTGGCTTTACTCAGTCAGTGGCATGTCGTTTGTAAAAATGGGGGAAAAAACAAGGGGCCTAATCAGCTACCCTGGGGAATTCCTGATTCTAACTGGATTATATTTGAGAGGCTTCCATTAAAGAACACCCTCTTTGTTCTGTTAGACAAGTTATATCCACATTATAGCAGGGTGTGTAAAGTCATAACACATACGTTTTTTCATCAGCAGACTATGATCGATAATGTCAAAGGCTGCACTGAAGTCTAACAAGACAGCCCCCACAATCATTTTATCATACATTTTTCTCAGCCAATCATCAGTAATTTGTGTAAGTGCTGTGCTTGTTGAGTATCCTTCCATATAAGCATGCTGAAATTCTGTTGTCAATTTGTTTATTGTAAAATAGCACTGTATCCAGTCAAATACAATTTCCAGAAGTTTACTAAGGGTTGGTAACAGATTGGTCGGCTATTTGAGCCAGTAAAGGGGGCTTTACTATTTTTGGGTAGCGGAATTACTTTAGCTTCCCTCCAGGCCTGAGGGCACACGCTCTCTAGTAGGCTTAAATTGAAGATGTGGCAAATAGGAGTGCCAATATCGTCTGCTATTATCCTCAGTAGTTTCCTATCCAGATTGTCAGACCCCGGTGGCTTGTCATTGTTGATAGACAAAAGAAAAATCAACTCTTCCACACTGACTTTACGGAATTCAAAAGTACAGTTCTTGTCTTTCATAATTTGGTTCAATATACTTGGATGTGTAGTGTCAGCGTTTGTTGCTGGCATGTTATCCCTAACTTTGCTTATCTTGCCAATGAAAAGTAATTAAAGTAGTTTGCAATATCAGTGGGCTCTGTGATGAATGAGCCATGTGATTCAATGAATGAATTAGCTGAATTGACTTTATTCCCAAAATTTCATTTAAGGTGCCCCAAAGCTTTTAACTATCATTCTTTAAATAATTTATTTGTTTCATAGTGTAGTTTATTTGTATTTTTATTTACTTTAGTCACATGAGTTCTAAATTTGCAGTATATTTGCCAATCAGTTGGGCTGCCAGACTTAATTGTCAGACCTTTTGCCTCATCCCTCTAAACCATACAATTTTTCAAATCTTCATCAATCCAAGGGGATTTAACAGTTTTTACAGTCATTTTCTTCTACGGCTAAGTGGATTTGGATACTGCTTTAAAACAAATTTATGCAGCATTAGTAGAGATGTGATCAATACATGTTGATGATTTAATTCCTGTGCTGTTTGTAACTACCCTGGTAGGTTGACTGACAATCTGACCCAGGTTGCAGGCACTGGTTACAGTTTGAAGTTTTTTCTTGAGTGGGGACCTTGATGATAGCCAGTCAATATTTAAATCACCCCAAAAATATACTTCTCTGTTGATATCACATACATTATCAAGCATTTCACACATATTATCCTGACAGTGACTGTTAGCACTTGGTGGTCTATAGCAGCTTCCCACAAGAATGGGCTTTAGGTGAGGCAGATGAACCTGTAGCCATATTACTTCAAAAGTATTTAACATTAGATCATCTCTAAGCTTTACAGGAATGTGGTTCTGACTATAGACCGCAGCACCACCTCCGTTGGCATTTCTGTATTTTCGGTAGATGTTATAACCATGTATTGTTACCACTGTATCATCAAAGGTATTATCTAAGTGAGTTTCAGAGATAGTCAGAATATGAATGTCATCTGTTACAAGCAAGTTATTAACTTCGTGGACCTTGCTCTTAGGCTACATATTTTAATATGGGCTATTTTTAGCACTTTTCTGGGTTGCTTGATTGTTTATAATTCTTTACTGGGAAGCTTATCAGAGGTAGACTTACTCATGTTATTTACATTGGAGCTAATGTACAGGGTGAGCTGCATAAAGTGGTCTTCCTACTATTGCGCACCATCTCAGTGCTAACAGTGTAACTCTGGTTTATAGGCTTATGATTACTGCTTACAATAGCTGTAGGATAAACAGATGTATTCGGTGCAATTAGGAGTACATACATTAAATTACTTACATTGTGTTTCCCAATGCCCCTAAGATCATGTACATTTGATGCAGCATTATGACGACTCATTGTCACAATGGTAGGGATTAACTGAGCTGGTCTTGGATCATTTACCAGTCATTGTTTCAATGCAGCCTTGAAATGCGTGGAGAAGGTCTAGGAGCCGAGATGATTTGGATGGACTCCGTCATTCCTGTAGAATATCTTCTGTTTCCAGAAGGTGTCAAAGTTATCAATAAAAGTGACTCCAGCAGAGCAACAGTAGTCTTTTAGCCAGACGTGTAATGCCAACAGTCTGCTGAATCTTTTATTCCGAAAAAGGTACAAAGATTGGACTGCTGAGGACTGGGGTAAAGTCATTTTATTTGATGAATCCCCTTTCCGATTGTTTGGGGCATCCGGAAAAAAGCTTGTCCGGAGAAGACAAGGTGAGCGCTACCATCCGCCCTGTGTCATGGCAACAGTAAAGCATCATGAGACTATTCAAGTGTGGGGTTGCTTCTCAGCCAAGGGAGTGGGCTCACTCACAATTTTTCCCAAAGAACACAGCCATGAATAAAGAATGTTACCAACACATCCTCCGAGAGCAACTTCTCCCAACCACCCAGGAACAGTTTGGTGACGAACAATGCCTTTTCCAGCATGATGGAGCACCATGCCATAAGGCAAAGGTGATAACTAAGTGGCTCTGGGAACAAAACATCGATATATTGGGTCCATGGCCAGGAAACTCCACAGACCTTAAAACTTCTTACAGCTTAAATCCTGTTAACGGGATTGATTTGACAACAGCCAGTGAAAGTGCAGGGCGCCAAATTCAAACAACATTAGTCTCATAATTAAAATGCCTCAAATATACAAGTATTAAACACCATTTTAAAGATAAATTTGTTGTTAATCCCACCACAGTGTCCGATTTCAAAAAGGCTTTACGACAAAAGCATACCATGCGATTATGTTAGGTCAGCACCTAGTCACATAAAAGCACAGCCATTTTTCCAGCCAAAGAGAAGAGTCACAAAAAGCAGAAATAGAGATAAAATTAATCACTAAACTTTGATCTTCATCAGATGACACTCATAGGACTTGATGTTACACAATACATGTATGTTTTGTTCTATAAAGTTCATATTCATATCCAAAAATCTCAGTTTACATTGGCGCGTTATGTTCAGTAATGTTTTGCTTCCAAAACATCCAGTGATTTTGCAGAGAGCCACATCAATTTACAGAAACACTCATCATAAATGTTAATGAAAATACAAGTGTTATACATGGAATTAAAGATATACTTCTCCTTAATGCAACCGCTGTCAGATTTCAAAAAAGCTTTACGGAAAAAGCACACCATGCAATAATCTGAGTACAGCACTCAGACACCAAAACAAGCCATACAGATACCCGCCATGTTGTAGAGTCAACAGAAGTCAGAAATAGCATTATAAACATTCACTTACCTTTCCCAGTTCCACAATAAATGTTTATTTTGTTCGATAAAGTCCATAATTTATGTCCAAATACCTCCTTTTTGTTCACGCATTTAGTTCACAAATCCAAACTCACGAGGCGCAGGCACTTAGTCCAGACGAAAAGTCAAAAAAGTTACACTACAGTTCGTAGAAACATGTCAAACGATGTATAGAATCATTCTTTAGGATGTTTTTACATAAATCTTCAATAATGTTTCAACTGGACAATTCCTTTGTCTTTAGAAATGAAAAGAAACACAGCTCTCTCACGGCCACGCGCATGATTTAGCTCATGGCATTCTGCCAGACCTCTTAGTCAAACAGCTCTTATTCGCTCCCCCTTCGCAGTAGAAGCCTGAAGCAAGGTCCTAAAGACTGTTGACATTTAGTGGAAGCCTTAGGAAGTGCAATCGGACCAAATTTAAACTGTATCTTGGATAGGCAAAGACTTGAAAACCTACAAACCTCAGATTTCCCACTACCTGGTTGGATTTTGTCTCAGGTTTTTGCCTGCCATATGAGTTCTGTTATACTCACAGACATCATTCAAACAGTTTTAGAAACTTCAGAGTGTTTTCTATCCAAATATACTATATTACCAATATACTAATATGCATATCTTAGCTTCTGGGTCTGAGTAGCAGGTAGTTTACTCTGGGCACCTTAATCATCCAATCTATTCAATACTGTCCCCATCCATAAGAAATTAATATCATTGAGAACTTGTGATCAATCCTAAAATAAACTCCATAAAATCTGACAAACTCCAACAATCCTGACTGATGGGCTGCCATCAGTCAGGATGTGGCCCAGAAGTTAATTGACAGCATGCCAAGGCGGATTGCAGAGGACTTGAAAAAGAAGGGTCAACACTGCAGATATCGACTCTTTCCATCAACTTCATGTAATTGTCAATAACATTCTTTGACACTTATGAAATGCTTGTAATTATACTTCAGTGTTCCATAGTGACATCTGACAAAAAATATCTAAAGATACTGAGGCAGCAGACTTTGTGAAAATGAATATTTGTGTCATTCTCAAAACTTTTGGCCATGACTGTACATAATGTTGCTCTCTTATGACCAAAAATAACTTCTGGACATCAGAAAAGCTATTACTCACCGCAGAAACTTTTTCCTTTAATGAGTTCGATGAGAAGGATATCCTGCTTTCACTGGAACAGGCCCAGATCCACGCCTTTTGCGTGAAGAAAAGACGCCGGGAAAGGGGACACAGATCGGGGATCCTTCTAAAAATTCAGAGGCGAGCGAGTAAACTCCCAATGCCTTCCATTATTCTTGCATAACATTATTGATGACCTACTATTAAGATTATCCTACCAACGGGACATTAAAAACTGTAACATATTATGTTTCACCGAGATGTGGCTGAACGAAGATACGGACAACATAGAGCTGGCAGGATTTTCCATGCACCGGCAGAAAAGAGACGCTACCCTTGGGGATGTGAATCTTTTTGTCAATAACAGCTGGTGCACAATGTCTAAAATCAAAGACGTATTGAGGTATTGCTCGCCTGAAGTAGAGTACCTTATGATAAGCTGCAGACCACACTATCTACCAAGAGAGTTCTCATCTGTATTATTCATAGCCGTCTATTTACCACCACAAAATTAAGCTGGCACTAAGACCACTCTCAACCAACTCTATAAGGCCATAAGCAAAGTAGAAAATGCTCAGCCAGAAGGGGCCGGGGACTTAAATCAGTTTTACCCCATTTTTACTAGCATGTCACATGTGCAACCAGGGGGGAAGAAATCCTAGACCACCTTTACTCCACACACAGAGATGCATACAAAGTTCTCCCCCACCCTCCATTTGCCAAATCTGACCATAATTCTATCCTCCTGATTCCTGCTTGCAAGCAAAAACTAAAGCAGGACGTACCAGTGACTCGCTCAATGCTGAAGTGGTCAGATGACGCGGATGCTACACTACAGCACTGTTTTGCTAGCACAGACTGGAATATGTTCTGGGATTCATCCAATGGCATTGAGGAATACACCACCTCAGTCATCAGTTTCATCAATAAGTGTATCGATGACTTCTTCCCCACAGTGACTGTACGTACATATCCCAACCAGAAGCCATGGATTTACAGGCAACATCCGCATCGAGCTAAAGGCTAGAGCTGCCGATCCACCTCTACGCAGACGACACCATTCTGTATACTTCTGGCTCTTCTTTGGACACTGTGCTATCTAACCTCCAAACAAGCTTCAATGCCATACAACACTCCTTCCGTGGCCTCCAACTGCTCTTAAACACTAGTAAAACCAAATGCATGCTTTTCAACCTTTCACTGCCCGCACCCGCCCGCCCGACTAGCATCACCACCCTAGACGGTTCCGACCTAGAATATGTGGACAACTATAAGTACCTAGGTGTCTGGCTAGACTGTAAACTCTCCTTCCAGACTCATATCAAACATCTCCAATCCAAAATCAAATCTAGAATCGGCTTTCTATTACGCAACAAAGCCTCCTTCACTCATGCCGCCAAACTTACCCTAGTAAAACTGACTATCCTACCGATCCTTGACTTCGGCAATGTCATCTACAAAATAGCTTCCAATACTCTACTCAGCAAACTGGATGCAGTCTATCATAGTGCCATCCGTTTTGTTACTAAATCACCTATTATCACCCACCACTGCGACCTGTGTGCTCTAGTCGGCCGGCCCCCGCTACATATTCATCGCCAGACCCACTGGCTCCAGGTCATCTATAAGTCTATGTTAGGTAAAGCTCCGCCTTATCTCAGTTCACTGGTCACGATAACAACACCGACCCGTAGCACACATTCCAGCAGGTTTATCTCACTGATCATCCCTAAAGCCAACACCTCATTTGGTCGCCTTTCCTTCCAGTTCTCTGCTTCCAGTGACTGGAACGAATTGCAAAAATCGCTGAAGTTGGAGACTTTTATTTCCCTCACCAACTTTAAACATCAGCTATCTGAGCAGCTAACCGATCGCTGCAGCTGTACATAGTACATCTGTAAATAACCCACCCAATCTACCTACCTCATCCCCATACTGTTTTGATTTACTTTTCTGCTCTTTTGCACACCAGTATCTCTACTTTCATCATCTGCTCATCTATCACTCCAGTGTTAATCTGCTAAATTGTAATTATTCGCTCCAATGGCCTATTTATTGCCAAACTCTGCATATATTTTGCACACACTGTATATTGACTTTCTTTTTTTACTACTGTGTCATTAACTTGTTTATTGTGCTATTGGCTTGTTTATTGTTTATTCCATGTGTAACCCTGTGTTGTTGTCTGTGTCACACTGCTTTGCTTTATCTTGGCCAGGTCGCAGTTGTAAATGAGAACTTGTTCTCAACTAGCCTACCTGGTTAAATAAAGGTTAAACAAAAAAAATTATATGGACACTGAAACTGACACAGGAAATGGAGCAGAAAGCATCAACCATGACACAGGTAATACTGTTGAGGTTTTAAATGAGGAAATCGTTCAACAACAGCCACGTGTATTAAGACAACATGGTGGTTCTAATCTGAAACTGGACAAACTGTTAAATACATGGACAGAGAGTGGTATTCCACACAGCAACAGTCATTGGAAGAGCAGGAAAAGCCAAAGGAGTTCTCTGAAATTGCTACATGTTCTGGTACAACAGGTAAGCTGACTCAGCTGTGTGAACAAGGTGGGTGTGTACCCTTAAAGAATCCTTACCTGGAATGGTGCCAAAAGCATGTTTAGTGGCTAGAGGTTTTGAGGAGCTGGCTGCTAAAGAACTCCCAAAAGACTCACCGACATGCGCCTCAGAGTCACTCAGATTGCTGCTGACAGTGAACTGCCAGAAGAAAATGGAACTTCATTCCATAGACATCAAATCTGCATTTTTGCAGGGAACAGAGCTGTCAAGGGACATTCACAGCTGACCTCTGCCTGAAGGTAAGAGCGAAGGAAAACTGTGTAAACTAAAACAGTGTGTGTATGGACTGGCAGATGCGTCACTCTACTGGTACAACAAAGTCAAGGAAACAATGCTGAGTACAGGTGGAAAAATGTCACTAGTGGATCCTGCAGTCTTCCATTGGTTTGATCAAGACTGCAATGTGACTGGAGTACTTGCCTGTCATGTTGATGACTTCATCTGGGGTGGCTCACAGACATTTGCTACTGTGATTCCAGTCCTCAAAGCTGTTTTCCAGGTCGGCCGTGAGGAGCATGATCGTTTTTGTTATGTTGGCATAGGGTTTATTATACAGTTGACAGAACAATACTGATGCAACAGGAAAGCTATATCAATCATCTTCAACCCATCCACCCAGATTCTTCAAGAGCCGTACAAAGCGATTCCCCGACCTGTGGAATTGAAGCTGATCAATTGAGGTCAAAGATGGGTCAAATTCAAAGGGTTGCTCGACAGAGTAGACATGATGTAATGTTTGATGGATGCAACTTGGCATCCGACACTAAACACCCCACTGTATAAACCATTCAAGAGACAAACAAAGTTGTTCGTAAACTGAAATCAACAAGTGACTAAAGTTTCAGCATGTTGGAAAATATGACAATCTTCAGTGATGCTTCCCTGGGGAACCTCACAGATGGAGGCACACAAGGTGGACATCTAATCATGTTAATGGGTGAAGGAGGAAGATTCTCACCATCTGTTGGCAGTCAGATAGGAACAGAATGGTAGTCCGAAGCACACTTGCTTGAGAAACCCTTGCTCTTGTGGATGGAATTGACAATGCCATCTTTCTGGCAACTCCGTTCTCAGAGCTTACCACTGCTGAGGCAAAATGGCCACATTCTACCTGTAGTTTGTGTCACTGACAGCAACTCCCTAGTTGATGCTGTCAGGTCCACCAAGTCTGTCACAGAGAAAATACTTCGGCTTGAGATTAGCAGCATTAAGAAACTTATTCACGCACAGAGAATCCAGCGGATTTTTTTGTGGTCGGCCACAAAGGAACAGCTGGCTGACTGTCTGACTAAAAAGGGAGCACCCGGTCTTGTGCTCCTAAAGGCACTCAGTAATGGAAAGTGGCATTTTAAGTAATACAAATAAAAACTTTGTCACACAACCCATTTGTAATGGGTAACTTAAATAATACTTGGGACATTTCATTATGTTGTTGATGTTTTATTTGTCTTTAAAGAAGAGTGGGAGATTGTTCAGTTCAGGTTTTAAGTATCCTTATATTTCTGTTATTACCATGCTATCATTCTGTTATTAGTACGCCTGCACAGTAGTCTGACTGGAGATGGACCTGGCCTGAGTGTGATGGCAACTACAGTTATATATACTTATGTTGGAGTTTACATATACTTATGTCTACATATACTTAGGTTGGAGTCATTAAAACCCGTTTTTCAACCACTCCACAAATGTCTTGTTAACAAACTATAGTTTTGGCAAGTCGGTTAGGACATCTACTTTGTGCATGACACAAGCAATTTTTCCAACAATTCTGTACAGACAGATTATTTCACTTATAATTCACTGCATCACAATACCAGTTGGTCTGAGCTTTACATACACTAAGTTGACTGTGCCTTTAAACAGCTTGGAAAATTCCAGAAAAGGATGCCATGGCTTCAGAAGCTTCTGATAGGCTAATTGCATCATTTGAGTCAATTGGAGGTGTACTTGTGGATGTATTTCAAGGCCTACCTTCAAACTCAGTGCCTCTTTGCCTGGCGTCATGGGAAAATCAAAAGAAATCAGCCAAGACCTCCACAAGTCTAGTTCATCCTTGGGAGGAATTTCCAAATGCCTGAAGGTACCACGTTCATCTGTACAAACAATAGTACGCAAGTATAAACACCATGGAACCACGCAGCCGTCATACCGCTCAGGAAGGAGATGCATTCTGTCTCCTAGAGATGAATGTACTTCGATGCGAAAAGTGCAAATTAATCCCAGAAAAACAGCAAAGGATCTTGTGAAGATGCTGGAGGTTACAGGTACAAAATAAAAAAGCTAATATTTAAATGTATGCTCAGCTATGCCTCGCAAGTAGAACAACAACTGATTTATTTTGTTTATGTAGATCGAGTTTTGAAATATAATGTGATCTGAGAAGAACCATACTGGCAGGCCATGCATAGCCAATATGCTGTGGTAATGAATTAGGCCTACTGCACAGATGTCATCCCTACAGACCTGTTTTTATTAGGTTAATGATGCATAGGCTTACATTTTTTACTTCATGAGAGCGTAGATCTCGGCTTGCATTTTGACTCAGGTTGGTGACCACTGGGCTAAAGGGTGTCTCCAGGGTCAGCTAGTTGTTTATTTTATTTTTAAGTTGGAATCACACCAGGGAGGATCATGGGAGTTTATTTCTTCCTCTCTGTGCGGTCCTGACCTCATCACCACACCTCTGCACTGACACACACACACACACACACACACACACACACACACACACACACACACACACACACACACACACACACACACACACACACACACACACACACACACACACACACACACACACACACACACACACACACACACACACACACACACACACACCACTGAAATAACTGTTACAGCACCTCTCAACACCCATGGCCTGCTGTTTATTTGGCTTGTATTACCTTTCCCCCTGAAGACACACACACGTGCACAGTCCATTTACTCGCCTTACATCTCTCCTCCCCTTGTTGATCATACTACCTGCCCTGTGTAATAAAACATGTAATCATGTAGTATAATAACATGTGTATAATAATGTGGTAATGTCTGTCTCCAACAGGAGTTGATTCCAGAGTTCTACTACCTGCCGGAGATGTTTGGTAATAGTAATGGTTACCACCTGGGCCAGAGGGAGGATGGCAAGATGGTGTGTGATGTAGAGCTGCCTCCCTGGGCCAACAAGCCTGAGGACTTTGTCAGGATCAACCGGATGGTGAGGAACTAAACACCTCTCCTCTCCTCCTCTCCCACCCTCTGCTCTGTTTCTTTCCTCTCCTGCTTTTGTCACCCTTGTCTCCTCCTCCGTCCTCTCATTTTGTACCACCCTTTCCTTTCCTCCTCTATCATCCCCTCCTCTTTCCTACCCCCCACCTCTCCTCTCTCCTCCTCCCTCTTCCCTCTCCCCCCTCCTCCCCCTCACTCTGTATGTCTGTGTGCACTGCTCGATACTAACACAATCTGCAGCTGACCCCGTTGATGTCACTAAAGGACGGGGCCAGTAAGTGTCCCCTATAATGTTACCTAATGCTGGACTCATCAATCATCATCTAGCTGCGTGTGTGGCTGTGTGCTGTTTGTGTGTGTGGCTGTGTGCTGTTTGTGTGTGTGTGTCAACCCAGTACAACTCTGCTCTCCCTGCAGGCCCCTTTTGAGCAACACACACACACACAGAGAGAAAGAGACACACAGAGACGTGAACTCTCTCTCCACCCTCTGCCAGCCTCTCAACCAGTCCAGCCTGGAGACACACAGCGTTTCACTTCTCATCACATTTCAAACCCACACACACTCGTACACACACACTCACAATCACACACTATTATAGATATGAGATTATGGGGGGGGGCGGGGTTCTACAGTTCTACAATGTTATTTGGGGTAGGATGTGGGGTATGGGGTAGGAACACACTTGACCTTTTCAGCAGGAGTGACAGAGCTGGGGGGGAGGGAGGTAGGGGTGATGATGGGAAGGGGCTGGGGGGGTTAGCGGCGAGCAGAGGTGACCTTTCAGTAAGCTCAGCTCTCTTCTCCTCCTCTACTCTCTCCCCTCTGCTCTCCTCCTCTACTGCATGGTCAGCTATATCTACATCAACCTAGCACACAGAGAGGTGGAGGGGTGGCACAGAGAGGATGGGGAGGTGGAGTGGAGTGGTGGCACAGATAGGTGGAGGGAGGTGTAGTGGTGGCACAGAGAGGATGGGAAGGTGGAGTGGTGGCACAGAGAGGTCGAGGGAGGTGTAGTGGTGGCACAGAGAGGATGGGAAGGTGGAGGGGTAGCACAGAGAGGAGGGGGAAGTGGAGGGGTGTCACAGAGAGGTGGAGGGGTGTTACAGAGAGGAGGGGGAAGTGGAGGGGTGGCACAGAGAGGAGGGGGAGGTGGAGGGGTGTCACAGAGAGGTGGAGGGGTGTCACAGAGAGGTGGAGGGGTGTCACAAAGAGGTGGAGGGGTGGCACAGAGAGGTGGAGGGGTGGCACAGAGAGGTGGAGGGGTGGCACAGAGAGGTGGAGGGAGGTGGAAGGGTGGCACAGAGAGATGGAGGGAGGTGGAGGGGTGGCACAGAGAGGAGGGGGAGGTGGAGTGGTGGCACAGAGAGGTGGAGGGAGGTGGAGGGAGGTGGAGGGGTGGCACAGAGAGGAGGGAGGTGGAGTGGTGGCACAGAGAGGTGGAGGGGTGGCACAGAGACGAGGGGGAGGTAGAGTGGTGGCACAGAGAGGTGGAGGGGTGGCACAGAGAGGAGGGGGAGGTAGAGTGGTGGCACAGAGAGATGGAGGGAGGTGGACGGTTGGCACAGAGAGGAGGGGGAGGTAGAGTGGTGGCACAGAGAGGTGGAGGGAGGTGGAGGGGTGGCACAGAGAGGTGGAGGGAGGTGGAGGGGTGGCACAGAGAGGAGGGGGAGCTAGAGTGGTGGCACAGAGAGGTGGAGGGGTGGCACAGAGGGGAGGGAGGTGGAGGTGTGGCACAGAGAGGAGGGGTAGATGGAGTGGTGGCACAGAGAGGTGGAGGGAGGTGTAGTGGTGGCACAGAGAGGATGGGAAGGTGGAGGGGTGGCACAGAGAGGAGGGGGAGGTGGAGTGGTGGCACAGAGAGGTGGAGGGAAGTGGAGGGGTGGCACAGAGAGGAGGGGGAAGTAGAGTGGTGGCACAGAGTGGAGGGAGAGGTGGAGGGGTGGCACAGAGAGGAGGGGGAAGTAGAGTGGTGGCACAGAGAGGTGGAGGGAGGTGGAGGGGTGGCACAGAGAGGAGGGGGAAGTAGAGTGGTGGCACAGAGAGGTGGAGGGAGGTGGAGGGGTGGCACAGAGAGGAGGGGGAGCTAGAGTGGTGGCACAGAGAGGTGGAGGGGTGGCACAGAGAGGAGGAGGGAGTTGGAGGGGGTGGCACAGAGAGGAGGGGGAGATGGAGTGGTGGCACAGAGAGGTGGAGGGAGGTGGAGAGGTGGCACAGAGAGGAGGAGGGAGGTGGAGGGGTGGCATAGAGAGGAGGAGGGAGGTGGAGGGGGTGGCACAGAGAGGAGGAGGGAGGTGGAGGCGTGGCACAGAGAGGAGGAGGGAGGTGGAGGGGTGGCACAGAGACGAGGAGGGAGGTGGAGGTGTGGCACAGAGAGGAGGGGGAGGTGGAGGGGTGGCACAGAGAGGAGGGGGAGGTGGAGGGGTGGCATAGAGAGGAGGAGGGAGGTGGAGGGGTGGCACAGAGAGGAGGAGGGAGGTAGAGGTGTGGCATAGAGAGGAGGAGGGAGGTGGAGGGGTGGCACAGAGAGGTGGAGGGACGTGAAGTGGTGGCACAGAGAGATGAGGGAGGTGGAGTGGTGGAACAGAGAGGTGGAGGGGTGGCACAGAGAGGAGGGGAGGTAGAGTGGTGGCACAGAGAGGAGGGGGAGGTGGAGGGGTGGCATAGAGAGGAGGAGGGAGGTGGAGGGGTGGCACAGAGAGGAGGAGGGAGGTGGAGGTGTGGCACAGAGAGGAGGAGGGAGGAGGGAGGTGGAGGGCCAGGCCTCGGCAGGGGGGGGGGGGTTGTTGCACAGTGTTTTTATCCTCTTATCTTGTCATATAGACTATTAGCATACATGCGGGATCCTTGGATGGATACCTAGAGAATCATCATCTTCACTCTCCGTCACTGTCCTCACTCATCCTGCTCTCAGATCTCTTTATGGCATTATTCATTTCCTGCTTCCCTCTTACGTTACCTTTTATTCTCTCGTTTTCTCTCGTTTTCTCTCTCTTTCTCTCTCGTTCTCTCTCTCTCTCCTTCCCCTTTCCCACCCTCCCTCCACCCCTCCTCCGTCCAGTTCCCATCTTTGCATGTGCCAGATTCAATCGTGGTGACATGCCCCATGGCTAGTTCAGCTCCCTCTGTGTTCAGCTCTGTCTGTGCGCTCTAGCTAGCTCCACTCTGTTGATAGAGGCTGTTATTGTCCTGTGGGAGGGAGAGTGTAAAGTCCTGCAGCATGTCTTTATGCGTATCTGCTGCTAGAGTTGTAGTGTGTGACCACTGGGTCGACAATAAGAACAATAATAACATAAGCACTATAAGTCTACCATAGTAATATTGCACAACAGTAACACTGTCTACCATAGTGATATAACACAACAGTTACACTGTCTACCATAGTGATATAACACAACAGTAACACTGTCTACCATAGTGATATAACACAACAGTTACACTGTCTACCATAGTGATATAACACAACAGTTACACTGTCTACCATAGTGATGTAACATAACAGTAACACTGTCTACCATAGTGATATAACACAACAGTAACACTGTCTACCATAGTGATCTAACACAACAGTTACACTGTCTACCATAGTGATATAACACAACAGTAACACTGTCTACCATAGTGATATAACACAACAGTAACACTGTCTACCATAGTGATATAACACAACAGTTACACTGTCTACCATAGTGATATAACACAACAGTTACACTGTCTACCATAGTGATGTAACACTGTCTACCATAGTGATGTAACACAACAGTAACACTGTCTACCGTAGTGATGTAACACAACAGTAACACTGTCTACCATAGTGATATAACACAACAGTTACACTGTCTACCATAGTGATGTAACACTGTCTACCATAGTGATGTAACACAACAGTAACTTTGTCTACCATAGTGATGTAACACAACAGTTACACTGTCTACCATAGTGATGTAACACAACAGTAACACTGTCTACCATAGTGATATAACACAACAGTAACACTGTCTACCATAGTGATATAACACAACAGTTACACTGTCTACCATAGTGATGTAACACAACAGTAACACTGTCTACCGTAGTGATGTAACACAACAGTAACACTGTCTACCATAGTGATATAACACAACAGTTACACTGTCTACCATAGTGATGTAACACTGTCTACCATAGTGATGTAACACAACAGTAACTTTGTCTACCATAGTGATATAACACAACAGTTACACTGTCTACCATAGTGATGTAACACAACAGTAACACTGTCTACCATAGTGATATAACACAACAGTAACACTGTCTACCATAGTGATATAACACAACAGTTACACTGTCTACCATAGTGATATAACACAACAGTTACACTGTCTACCATAGTGATGTAACACAACAGTTACACTGTCTACCATAGTGATATAACACAACAGTAACACTGTCTACCATAGTGATATAACACAACAGTAACACTGTCTACCATAGTGATATAGCACAACAGTTACACTGTCTACCATAGTGATATAACACAACAGTTACACTGTCTACCATAGTGATGTAACACTGTCTACCATAGTGATGTAACACAACAGTTACACTGTCTACCATAGTGATGTAACACAACAGTAACACTGTCTAGCGTAGTGATGTAACACAACAGTAACACTGTCTACCATAGTGATATAACACAACAGTAACACTGTCTACCATAGTGATATAACACAACAGTTACACTGTCTACCATAGTGATATAAAACAACAGTTACACTGT
>NC_060185.1:38487444-38652444 GCF_021184085.1 Oncorhynchus gorbuscha
TGTCTATGAGGTCTGATTGCACTTCCTAAGGCTTCCACTAGATGTCAACAGTCTATAGAACTTTGTTTCAGGCCTCTACTAGGAAGGGGGAACGAATAAGAGCTGTTTGAATCAGGGGTCTGGCTGAATGCCATTAGTTTAGTCACGTTCCTTTTCATTTCTAAAGACAAAGGAATTGTCCGGTTGGAATATTATTGAAGATATATGATAAAAACATCCTAAAGATTGATTCTATACATCTACATACTTTAATATAACTTTTTTGACTTTTCTTCGAGACTTTGTGCTCACGCCTTGTGCATTTTGATTACTGGACTAAACACGCTAACAAAAAAGGAGGTATTTGGACATAAATGATGGACTTTATCGAACAAAACAAACATTTGTTGTCTAACATGGCGACCTGGGCGTACCATCAGATAAAGATCATAAAAGGTAAGTGATTAATTTTAACTCTATTTCTGACTTTTGTGACACCTCTCCTTGTTTTGAAAATGGCTGTATGGTTTTCTATGGTTAGGCTCTGACCTAGCATAATCGCAAAGTGTGCTTTTGCCGTAAAGCCTTTTTGAAATCTGACACAGCGGTAGCATTAACCTTTTACGACTAGGGGGCAGTATTTTAATTTTTGGATAAAAAACGTTCCCGTTCTAAACGGGATATTTTGTCAGGACAAGATGCTCGACTATGCATATAATTGACAGCTTTTGGATAGAAAACACTGACGTTTCCAAAACTGCAAAAATATTGTCTGTGAGTGCAACAGAACTGATGTTACAGGCGAAACGCAGATAAAAATCCAATCAGGAATTGCCGCATTTTTTGAAACCGCTTCATGCCAATGACTCCTTATATGGCTGTGAATGGGCTACGAATGAGCTTATGCTTTCTACGTATTCCCCAAGGTGTCTACAGCATTGTGACGTCTTTTTAAGCATTAATGTTGAATAATAGCCGTAAGGGACCACATTGAGCAAGTGGTCACATGATGGCTCCTGCAGAAAATCTTGCGTAAAGTACAGAGGTAGCCATTTTTCCAATCGCTTCTTATGAGAAACCAATTGTCCCGACGGATATATTATCAGATAGATATGTGAAAAACACCTTGAGGATTGATTCTAAACAAAGTTTGCCATGTTTCTGTCGATATTATGGAGCTAATTTGGAAAAAGGTTTGGTGTTGTAGTGACCGCATTATCCGGTCGATTTCTCAGCCAAACGTGACGAACAAACGGGAGCTATTTCGCCTACAAAAATAATATTTTTGGAAAAAAGGAACATTTGCTATCTAACTGGGAGTCTCCTGAGTGAAAACATCTGAAGTTCTTCAAAGGTAAATGATTTAATTTGATTGCTTTTCTTATTTTTGTGAAAATGTTGCCTGCTGCCAGCAGATTATTGTGATTAACAAAAGGCTAAGCTGTGTCTCAATATATTTCATTTGTGATTTTCATGAATAGGAAGATTTTGTAGGAAGATTTATGTCCGCTGCGTTATGCTAATTAGTTTGAGGCGATGATTACGCTCCCGGATCCGGGTTTGAGAGTCACAAGAAGTTGAAGGAGAAGTTTATCTTTAAATGTATGTTAAACACTTGTATATTTGATCAATGTTTATGAGTATTTCTGTAATTTGTTGTGGCTCTCTGCACTTCCACCGGTTGTTTGTTTGAGACAATGCATTTCTGAACATAACGCGCCAATGTAAACTGAGATTTTCAGATATAAATATGAACTTTATCGAACAAAACATACATGTATTGTGTAACATGAAGTCCTATGAGTGCCATCTTATGAAGATCAAAGGTTAGTGATTCATTTAATCGCTATTTCTAACTTTTGTGAGCCCTCTCCTTGGCTGGAAAATGGCTGTATGGTTTTCCGTGAATAGGTGCTGACCTAACATAATCGCATGGTGTGATTTCACAGTAAAGCCTTATTGAAATCGGACACTGTGGTTGGATTTACAAGAAGTTTATCTTTACAATGATGAATAATACTTGTATGTTTGAGGAATTTTAATTATGTGATTTCTGTTGTTTTGAATTTGGCGCCCTGCAATTTCACTGGATGTTGTCGAGGTGGGACGCTACAGTCCCACTTGTACCAGAGAGGTTAAACAGCATTTTCATTACACAGGTGCACCTTGTACTGGGAACAATAAAAGGCCACTCTAAAATGTGCAGTGTTTCAAGTTTTGAGGGAACATGGAATTAGCATGCTGACTGCAGGAATGTCCACCAGAGCTGGTTCCAGATAACCGAATGCTAATATCTATAACATAAGCCGCCGCCAACATTGTTTTATAGAATTTAGCAGTACGTCCAACCGACCTCACAACAGCACATCACGTGTAACCTTGCCAGCCCACGACCTCCACATCCGGCTTCTGCAACTGCGGGATCGTCTGACGCTAGACAGCTGATGAAACTGTGGGTTTGCACAACCAAATCAACTGTCAGAAACCGTCTCAGGACAGCAGTGAAGCTCATCTGCGTGCTCATTGTGCACACCAGGGTCTAGACCTGGCTGCAGTTCGGCATCGTAACTGACTTCAGTTTTCAAATGCTCACCTTCGATGGCCACTTTCACGCTGGAGAAGTGTGCTCTTCACGGATAATCCCAGGCAGATGGCAGATGGCATGTTTTGCGTCTGTTGGGTAAGTGGTTTGCAGATGTCAACGTTGTGAACAAAGTTCCCCATGATGCAGTTTTATGGTATGGGTGACAATTGCACTTTATTGATGCCAATTTGAATGCACAGAGATACCATGATGAGATCTCATTGTCGTGCCATTCATCCGCTGCCATCATCTCATGTTTCAGCATGAAACGTTTCGTCATTGTTGGTAATCAAGCCTACCTCTATAGTGCAAACTTGATGATTGAGTTGGAGGCGAGCATGGCCCCGCAGTCATGGATGAACATGGAGTACAGGAGAGGGCTGATAATGCACCCTTGTGGGGCCCCAGTGTTGAGGATCAGCGGGGTGGAGATGTTGTTTCCTACCCCCACCAACTGGGGTTGAGACCCAGTGTGTCCGCATTATTACATAGGTATCCCTCATGTCCAGAAGGGTTAGGGGAATTTTCCAGTGTGATTGCGGCTGCGTCGTCTGTGGACTTATTGGGGCGATAAGCAAATTGGAGTGGGTCTGGTGTGTCAGGTAGGGTGGAGTTGATATGATATGATCCTTGATTAGTCTCTCAAAGCACTTCATGATGACGGAAGTTAGTGCTACGGGGTGATAGTTATTTAGTTCAGTTACCTTAGCTTTCTTGGGAAAAGGAACAATGGTGGCCCTCTTGAAGCATGTGGGAACAGCAGACTGGGATAGGGATTGATTGAATATGTCCGTAAACACACCAGCCAGCTGGTCCTCGCATGCTCTGAGGACGCGGATAGGGTTGCCGTCTGGGCCGGCAGATTTGCGAGGGTTAACACATTTAAATGTTTTACTTATGTTGGCCATGGTGAAGGAGAGCCCACAGGTTTTGGTAGCGGGCAGTGTCAGTGGCAATGTATTGACCTCAAAGCGAGCAAAGAAGTTGTTTAATTTGTCTGGGAGCAAGAGGTCGGTGTCTGCGATGGGGCTGGTTTTCCTTTTGTAATCCGTGATTGACTGTAGACCCTGCCACATACGTCTCGTGTCTGAGCCTTTGAATTGCGACTCTACTTTGTCTCTATACTGACGCTAAGCTTGTTTGATTGCCTTGCTGAGGGAATAGCTACACTGTTTGTGTTGTATAGCACACTGTATTACTTATACAACTAATATAAGGACAGGACATGAGACGGGAGTAGAAATTAACATGGGCATTGTTTAATGTGTTACACAGGAAGAACAGTCCAATCATTTCAACACAGGTAAGCAAGGGGGAGTTAACCTCTCTGCGCACGGAGCCCGCTAGCGTCCTGAAATTCCACAACATACGGTGATTGCTACATAAATAGTCATATTAAACATTCATGAAAATACAAGTGTCTCACATGTATCGAAAGCCTAGAATCTTGCTAATCCAACTGCGTTGTCAGATTCTAAAAAGCATTTACTACGAAAGAATACGATGCGATTATCTGAGCATTTTTTAACCAGCATAGGCGTAACATAATCACAAATTGCATTAAAATAAATTGTTTACCTTTGACGATCTTCGTCTGTTTGCAATTCCAATGCTCATTGTTACACAATGAATGATCTTTTGTTTGATAAAAATCCGTTTTTATAGCCTAACACGAAACATTTTGTTAACCGCTTGTGTCGTCAATTCCATCTCATTCCATTTTCGCCGACACATTCCAGATAAATAACCCACACAGAACGTGACTTTTCCAATCATGTTTGGTTTCACTGCAATCAACTGGTTTGTAACACAATCAAACCTGATGGGCCATTTCGCGGGAGGTATTGACTGAAAGAAACCGATTTGAAGACAACAAGTCATGACATCATTGTGCACCAATGATTTGCCTGCTGTTTCGTTGATTGATTGTCTTTTAACCCAATGACCACTGATCGTCTTGAAATCCAGCTGGGTAGATAGCCAATGAGCTGAGCTAAACGGCAATAGACCAACCCATGTAGTAAGCTCCAGCGTAAAGTGAGTCATTCCCTATTGAAGTTTCATACCGGAAGGAGAAACACATATCACGCACTGCATTGTTTGGTAAACGCGCAGATTCAGCTGTTTATATATCAATCATTATGGCGACTAAGTCAGGGAAAGCTAAATCTAAGTCTAGATATACAGATGTACACACAATTTTAGAATAAATTGATTGGGAAGGTGAGGCAGAAATTGTTGTAGGACGATTCATTTAGCGATTGTGGAGGAATATTTTTTGAACTGGAGAGGACATAGTTTTGGATTGGTATCTTATCATGCTAATGCCCTTGTTTGAAATGTATTATATAAAATATTATTTAGGATGATTTTTTTTAAATTTGAGAAACAATATATAAACATGTAATGTCATGAAATGTGACATGCGTGTGTCTGCCACCCCACCCCAACCCACATGAAATAGCCTATTTGAGGCTGTTGAGGGGAGGGCAGGCCCACACAACAATGGCCAAAGTGAAATGGAGACAGTAGATACAGCTTGTCTGTTGTAATATAATAAAGAGTAGATCTAGCTGGTCTGTCATACACTGCTCAAAAAAATAAAGGGAACACTTAAACAACACAATGTAACTCCAAGTCAATCACACTTCTGTGAAATCAAACTGTCCACTTAGGAAGCAACACTGATTGACAATAAATTTCACATGCTGTTGTGCAAATGGAGTAGACAACAGGTGGAAATTATAGGCAATTGGCAAGACACCCCCAATAAAGGAGTGGTTCTGCAGGTGGTGACCAGACCAATTCTCAGTACCTAAGCCTCCTGGCTGATGTTTTGGTCACTTTTGAATGCTGGCGGTGCTTTCACTCTAGTGGTTGCATGAGATGGAGTCTACAACCCAAACAAGTGGCTCAGGTAGTGCAGCTCATCCAGGATGGCACATCAATGCGAGCTGTGGCAAGAAGGTTTGCTGTGTCTGTCAGCGTAGTGTCCAGAGCATGGAGGTGCTACCAGGAGACAGGCCAGTACATCAGAGATGTGGAGGAGGACGTAGGAGGGCAACAACTCATGAGCAGGACCGCTACCTCTGCCTTTGTGCAAGGACGAGCAGGAGGAGCAATGCCAGAGCCCTGCAAAATGACCTCCAGCAGGCCACAAATGGGCATGTGTCTGCTCAAACGGTCAGAAACAGACCCCATGAGGGTGGTATGAGGGCCCGACGTGCCAGAGAACACCAAGATTGGCAAATTCGCCACTGGAGCCCTGTGCGAATTTCTGCTGAACGTTCTGCTGCCTGCAACATCCTCCAGCATGACCGGTTTGGTGGTGGGTCAGTCATGGTGTGGGGTGGCATTTCTTTGGGGGGCCGCACAGCCCCCCATGTGCTCGTCAGAGATATCCTGACTGCCATTCCGAGATGAGATCCTCAGACCCCTTGTGAGACCATATGCTGGTGCGGTTGGCCCTGGGTTCCTCCTGATGCAAGACAATGCTAAACCTCATGTGGCTGGAGTGTGTCAGCAGTTCCTGCAAGAGGAAGGCATTGATGCTATGGACTGGCCCGCCCGTTCCCCAGACCTGAATCCAATTGAGCACATCTGGGACATCATGTCTCGCTCCATCCACCAACGCCACGTTGCACCACAGACTGTCCAGGAGTTGGCAGATGCTTTAGTCCAGGTCTGGGAGGTGATCCCTCAGGAGACCATCCTCCATCTCATCAGGAGCATTCCCAGGCATTGTAGGGAGGTCATACAGGCACGTGGAGGCCACACACACTACTGAGCCTAATTTTGACTTGTTTTAAGGACATTACATCAAAGTTGGATCAGCCTGTAGTGTGGTTCACCACTTTAATTTTGAGTGTGACTCCAAATCCAGACCTCCATGGGTTGATAAATTTGATTTACATTGATAGTTTTTGTGTGATTTTGTTGTCAGCACATTCAACTATATAAAGAAAAGTGTTTAATAAGAATATTTAATTCATTCAGATCTAGGATGTGTTATTTTAGTGTTCCCTTTATTTTTTGAGCAGTGTATAATAGAGACACTAGATCTAGCTGAAATGTCATAATATAAAAGAGACAGATCTAGCAGGTCATAATAATGTATTCAACGTTATGTTCCCTGTACTCTCTCTATATATATATATGTTTATTATACGTGAAACTATTCTAACTGAACATTTTCTTTCACAGTGACACTGACTCTGAATGGGAGTCCCATCCAGTGTCCTGTGTGAATTTAAGTATGCTCTCTCTAATTCTCTCTTTCTCTCTCTCGGAGGACCTGAGCCCTAGGACCATGCGTCAGGACTACCTGGCACGATGACTCCTTGCTGTCCCCAGTCCACCTGGCCTTGCCGCTGTTCCTGCACACCATCCACCGCTTCCGAGCATATTACCCACCAATGTCCAATCTATAGATAACAAGGTGGACGAAATTAAGGCACAGGTTGCCTCACAGAGAGACATCAGAGATTGTAACATTCTTTGTTTCACGGAAACATGGCTCACTCGGAAAATGTTGTCAGAGTCGGTACAGCCACCCGGTTTCTTCAGGCATCACGCATCACGCATCACGCCAACAGAAACAAACATCTCTCTGGTAAGAAGAAGAAGGGGATGTATGCCTTATGAATAACGACTCATGGTATAATCACAACAACATACAGGAACTAAAGTCCTTTTGTTCACCTGACCTAGAATTCCTTACAATCAAATGCAGACCGTATTATCTTCCAAGAGAATTCTCTTCCGATTATAGTCACAGCCGTGTAAAAAAGCAGATACCTTATCGGCCCTGAAAGAACTTCACTGTGAGGTCTGCACAAAGCATCACCAGGGACAAACTAACTTCCCTCCAGGACACCTACAGCACCCAATGTCACAGGAACGCCAAAAAGATCATCAAGGACAACAACCACCCGAGCCACTGCCTGTTCACCCCGCTATTATCCAGAAGGCGAGGTGAGTACATATGCAACAAAGCTGGGACCGAGAAATTGAAGAACAGCTTCTATCTCAAGGCCATGACTTTTAAATAGCCATCACTAACTCAGAGGCTTCTGCCTACATTGAGACCCATCACTGGACACTTTAATAAATGGATCACTTGTCACTTTAAACAATTCCACTTAAAAAATCATGTGACTTTAATAATGTTTACATATCTTACATTACATATATCACATGTATATACTGTATTGAGACCCAGTGCAGTCCACGGGGAGGAGATGCACTGCAGTACTTAATGCATCTGGTGGCCACACCAGATACTGATTATTACTTTTGAGTTTGACCCCCCTATTGTTCAGGGACACATTATTCCATTTCTGTTAGTCACATGTCTGTGGAATTTGTTCAGTTTATGCCTCAGTTGTTGAATCTTATGATCATACAAATATTTACACATGTTAAGGTTGCTGTCGCTATCATCGCCAAGCCTATCTCTGACCTTTTTGAACTCTCTCCTCTCTGGGGAGGTTCCCATTGCTTGGAAGGAAGCCACAGTGCGTTGTTTATTTAAATGGGGAGATCATGCTGATCCTAGCTGTTATAGGCCAATTTCTATTTTGCCCTGTTAATCAAAAGTGTTGGAAAAACTTGACAATAATCATCTGACTGGCCTTCTTGATGTCTATAGAATTCTCCCTGGTATGCAATCTGGTTTCCGCTAAGGTTATGGATGTGTCACTGCAACCTTAAAGGTCCTCAATGATGTCACCATTGCTCTTGATTCTAAGCAATGGTGTGCTGTTATTTTTATTAACTTGGCCAAAGATTTTGATACGGTAAACCATTCCATTCTTGCGGGCCGGCTAAGGATTATTGGTGTCTATGAGGGGTCTTTGGCCTGGTTTGCTAACTCCCTCTCTCAAAGAGTGCAGTGTATAAAGTCAGAACAACTGCTGTCTCAGCCATTGCCTGTCACCAAGGGAGTACCCCAAGGTTCGATCCTAGGCTCCACTCTCTTCTCAATTTACATCAACAACATAGCTCAGGCAGTAGGAAGCTCTCTCATCCATTTATATGCAGATGATACAGTCTTATACTCAGCTGGCCCCTCCTCAGATTTTGTGTTAAAAAGCTCCACAACAAAGCTTTCTTAGTGTCCAACAAGCTTTCTCAGCCCTTAACCCTGTTCTGAACACCTCCAAAATAAAGGTAATGTGGTTTGGTAAGAAGAACGCTCCTCTCCATACCAGTGTGATTACTGCCTCTTAGATGAGCATCCCAAAGTCGACTCTTCACTGGTGTTTTGCAGGTAATATTTCATGAAGCTGAGAGTTGAGGACTTGTGAGGTGTCTTTTTCTCAAACTAGACGCTCAAATGTATTTGTCCTCTTGCTCAGTTGTGCACCGGGAAGACCTAATCCTCTTTCCATTCTGGTTAGAATCAGATTGCGCTGTTCTGTGAAGGGAGTAGTTAACAGCGTTGTACAAGATATTCAGTTTATTGGCAATTTCTCGCACTTTTTCTGGACAATTTGAGCCTGTAATTCAATATGTCCGTAAACACACCAGCTAGCTGGTCTGCGCATGCTCTGAGGAAGCGGCGAGGGATGCCGTCTGAGCCGGCAGCATTGCGAAGGTTAACACTTTTAAATGTCTTACTCACGTCGGCCAAGGAGAAGGAGAGTCCTTGGTAGCGGGCCGCGTCGGTAGCACTGTGTTATCCTCAAAGCTGGCACGAAGAAGTTTCGTTTGTCTGGACGCAAGACGTCGGTGTCCGTGACGTGTTTGATTTTCTTTTTGTAGTCCGTGATTGTCTGTAGACCCTGCCACATACGTCTTATGGTGTAATTGTAACAAGACACTAGTCGTTAATCATGAAACATACACCCCCGCCTTTCTTTTTCCAGGAGAGACGTTTATAACCGTCGGCGCGACGCACAAAGAATCCCGGTGGCTGTACCGACTCCTACAGCATTTCCCCAGAGAGCCATGTTTCCGTGAGACAGAGTATGTTACAATCCCAGATGTCTCTCTGGAAAGCAACCCTAGCCCTAATTTTGTCTACCTTGTTATCTAGAGACTGGACATTAGCGAGTAAAATAATTGAAAGCGGTGGGTGGGGTGTGTGCCTCTGAAGTCTCACCAGAAGCCCGCTCCATCTACCTCTGCTATGGCGACGTTGTTTTGGGTTAGCCTCTTTAATCAGTTTGAATGCCTTGGGTGGTTCGAACAAAGCATCTGCTCCGGGAAAGTCATTTTCTGGTCATAGTGCTTGTAAGTTGACGTCACTCTGATATCCAATAGTTTTTCTGGACTAACAATGTAAGAAATAATACATAAAAAACAAGGACGAGAAGCGAGGCGATCCTCTCTGTAGGCGCCATCTTGCTGACTATTATTGGTGTCATTGGAGTTCAAGTAAACTCACTGCTGTACACTGTTTTTTTCTTCCTTTAAAGGGACACTGACAAAAAAACATACAGATGTAGGCATATGTCTATACCATAGCAGTCTGGAGAAAGATACAAGGTGATCTAGACTTACATACTCTTTAAGACGAATCTTGTTTTTATATACAGTGGGCAGAACAAGTATTTGATTCACTGACGATTTTGCAGTTTTCCTACTTACAAAGCATGTAGAGTTCTGTAATTGTTATCATAGGTACACTTCAACTGTGAGAGACAGTTAATTTGCATTTTATTGCATGACCTAATTATTTGATCACCTACCAACCAGTAAGAATTCCGGCTCTCACAGCCCTCCTGTTCTCCACTCAATACCTATATTAACTGCACCTGTTTGAACTCGTTACCTGTATAAAAGACACTTATCCACACACTCAATCAAACAGACTCCAACCTCTCCACAATGGCCAAGACCAGAGAGCTGTGTAAGGACATCAGAGATACAATTGAAGACCTGCACAAGGCTGGGACGGGCTACAGGACAATAGGCAAGCAGCTTGGTGAGAAGACAACAACTGTTGGCGCAATTATTAGAAAAGGGAAGAAGTTCAAGATGACGGTCAATCAACCTCGGTCTGGGGCTCCACGCAAGATCTCACCTCGTAGGGCATCAATGATCATGAGGGAGGTGAGGGATCAGCCCAGAAGTACACGGTAGGACCTGGTCAATGACCTGAAGAGAGCTGGGACCACAGTCTCAAAGAATTAGTATTAATTCTGGTAATGGTAAATATACCATTAGTTACTGTAATGGCATTCTTCGTTTGTAGAAAGAGAGTCGGACCGAAATGCAGCGTGGTGGTTACTCATGACTTTAATAAATGAAGAGCGATACATGAAATAACTATTACAAATGCAAAACAACAAACGGAACGTGAAACCTAATTACAGCCTATCTGGTGAAACTACACAGAGACACGAACAATCACCCATGAAATACACAGTGAAACCCAGGCTACCTAAATACGGTTCCCCATCAGAGACAACAAGAATCACCTGACTCTGATTGAGAACCGCCTCAGGCAGCCAAGCCTATACTAGACACACCCCTAATCAACCACAATCCCAATGCCTACAAAAACCCCAATACGACAATACAATAAACCCATGTCACACCCAGGCCTGAACAAATAATTAAAGAAAACACAAAATACTAAGACCAAGGCGTGACAGAACCCCCCTACGGTGCGGACTCCCGGACGCACCTCAAAACCATAGGGAGGGTCCGGGTGGGCGTCTGTCCATGGTGGCGGTTCCGGCTCGGGACGTGGACCCCACTCCATAAAAGTCATAGTTCCTCCCCTTTGCATCCTGGGATAATCCACCCTCGCCGCCGACCATGGCCTAATAGTCCTCACCCAGAACCCCACTGAACTGAGGAGCAGCTCGTGACTGAGGGGCAGCTGGGGACTGAGGGGCAGCTGGGGACTGAGGGGCAGCTGGGGACTGAGGGGCAGCTGGGGACTGAGGGGCAGCTCGGGACTGAGGGGCAGCCTGGAACTGAGGGGAAGCCCAGTACTGAGAGGAAGCCCAGTACTGAGAGGAAGCCAGGTACTGAGAGGAAGCCCAGTACTGAGATGAAGCTCAGGCAGGTAGTAGGCTCCGGTAGATCCTGGCTGGCTGGCTGATCTCGAAGATTCTGGTTGACTAGCAGATCTGGAAGATTCTGGTTGACTGGCAGATCTAGCTTCTCTATGCAGACTGGCAGATCTGGAAGAGACTGGTTGACTGGTAGGTCTGGAAGAATCTGGTTGACTGGCGGATCTAGCTGCTCTATGCAGACTGACAGCGCCTTGCAGACTGACAGCTCTGGCTGCTCCATGCAGGCTGACAGCTCCTTGCAGACTGACAGCTCCTTGCAGTCTGGCAGCTCTTTGCAGACTGACATCTCTGGCTGCTTCATGCAGACTGACAGCTCTGGCTGCTCCATGCAGGCTGACAGCTCTGGCTGCTCCATGCAGGCTGGCAGCACCTTGCAGACTGGCAGCTCCTTGCAGACTGGCAGCTCAGGCTGCTCCATGCAGGCTGACAGCTCAGGCTGCTCCGAACAGGCAGGAGGCTCCGGCAGCGCTGTAGAGGAGGAAGGCTCTGATAGCGCTGAACAGGCGGGAGACTCCGACAGCACAGGAGGGAAGGAAGGCTCTGATAGCGCTGAACAGACAGGAGACTCCAGTAGCGAAGGAGGGAAGGAAGGCTCTGGATGTGCTGAACAGGCGAGGCGCACTGACGGCCTGGTGCGTGGTGCTGGAACTGGTGCAACAGGATCGAGGACACGCACAGGAAGCCTGGTGCGGGGAGCTGCTACCGGAGGACTGGTGTGTGAAGGTGGCACAGGATGGACTGGACCGTGAAGGTGTACTGGAGAGCCTGAGAGCAGGACTGGCACAGGACGTGCAAGGCTAGGTAGGTACACAGGAGGCATGGTGCGTGAGGCTGGCACATTTTTCACCAGCCGACTAACACGCACCTCAGGACGAGTATGGAGCGCTGACCCAGGTGCCATTAAATCCCCGAAATGCTCCATCTGACGAATATCGTACCTATAGCACCATACTAGCAACTCCCTCATTACTCTCTCCTCCACTTTCCCCATTAACTCCTTCACAGTCTCTGCTTCGCTCACCTCTAACACCGTCTCTGGTTCTGGTCTCCTCCTTGGCTCCTCACGATGAACAAGGAGAGTTGGCTCTGGATAGGCCGGACCGTGCAGGCGCACTGGAGCTCTTGAGCACCGAGCCTGCCCAACCTTACCTGGCTCGATGCCCACTCTAGCCCGGCCAATACGAAGGGCTGGTATGAACCGCACCGGGCTATGCACCCGCATTGGAAACACCGTGCGCTCCATAGCATAACACGGTGCCTGCCCGGTCTCTCTAGCCCCCCGGTAAGCACAGGGAGTTTGCGCAGGTCTCCTACCTGGCATAGCCAAACTCCCTTTAAGCCCCCCCCCCCAATACATTTTTGGGGCTGCTTTTCGGGCTTCCTTGCCAACCGTGTTCCCTCGTATCGTCGGCTCCTATCTCCGGCTGCCTCTGCTCTCCTAAAGTGCCTCCACCTGTTCCCATGGGAGGCAATCTCTTCCGGCCAGTATCTCCTCCCAAGTGTAACAACCTTTACCATCCAACACGTCTTCCCATGTCCATTCTCCGAATAATTCATCCTCCTTTCGCTGCTCATGCTGTCGCTGCCTGTTACCAGGCCACTCGGTCCGTGTGTGGTGGGTGATTCTGTAACGGCGTTCTTCGTTTGTAGAAAGAGAGTCGGACCGAAATGTAGCGTGGTGGTTACTAATGACTTTAATAAACGAAGAGCGATACATGAAATAACTATTACAAATGCAAAACAACAAACGGAACGTGAAACCTAATTACAGCATATCTGGTGAAACTACACAGAGACAGGAACAATCACCCACGAAATACACAGTGAAACCCAGGCTACCTAAATACAGTTCCCCGTCAGAGACAACAAGAATCACCTGACTCTGATTGAGAACCGCCTCAGGCAGCCAAGCCTATACTAGACACACCCCTAATCAACCACAATCCCAATGCCTACAAAAACCCCAATACTGCAACCTACAAAGCATTACATGGAACAAATAATTAAAGCTTGCTCCTACCTACCTCTCTGATTTGGTCCTGCAGCGCATACCTACACGTCCCCCTGCTACGGTCACAGACGCATGCCTCAATTGTCCCTAGAATTTCTAAGCAAACAGCTGGAGGCAGGGCTTTCTCATAGAGCTCCATTTTTAGACAAAAATGGAGCGGTCTGCCTACCCATGTCAGAAGAAGAAGGATGACGTACAAACCGGTCTCAACCTTTAAGTCTTTACTGAAGACTCATCTCTTCAGTGGGTCATATGATTGAGTGTAGTCTGGCCCAGGAGGGGAAGGTGAACGGAAAGGATCTGGAGCAACAACCGCCTTGCTGTCTCTGCCTGGCCGGTTCCCCTGGGTTTCCACTGGGATTCTCTGCCTCTAACCCTGTTAACGGGGGCTGAGTCACTGGCTTGTGGGGCTCTCTCGCCGTCTCCTGGGGGTGCCACCTGGGTGGGTTGATTCACTGTTGTGCCCAGCAACAGCCCCCCCCCTGGGTTGTCTGTGTCGGAGATCTTTGTGGGCTAAAATCCCTGCCTTGTCTCAGGATGGTAAGTTGGTGGTTGAAGATTTCCCTCTGTGGTGTGGGGGCTGTGCTTTGGCAAAGTGGGTGGGGTTATATCCTTCCTGTTTGGCCCTGTCCGGGCAAATGTCCTCGGATGGGGCCACAGTGTTTCCTGACCCCTCCTGTCTCAGCCTCCAGTATTTATGCTGCAGTAGTTTATGTGTCGGGGGCTAGGGTCAGTTTGTTTATCTGGAGTACTTCTCCTGTCCTATTTACAGACGGTGGAAAACCTGTGTAAATCTAAGTGTATTCTCTAATTCTCTCCTTAGGCACTATTCTTTCTTTCTCTCAATCTTTATACGGAGGACCACTGAGCCCTATTTCATTAGGACCATGCCCCAGGACTACCTGACATGATGACTCCTTGCTGTCCCCAGTCCACCTGGCCATGCTCCTGCTCAGTTTCAACTTGACCTGAGCCCTGGACCGTGCCCCAGGACTACCTGACATGATGGCTCCTTGCTGTTTATTCCCAGTCCACCTGACTGTGCTGCTGCTCCAGTTTCAACTGTTCTGCCTTATCCTCTAGTCTATTTGACCATGCTGGTCATTTATGAACATTTGAACATCTTGGTTCTGTTATAATCTCTACAGGGCCCAATCACAGAATTCCAAGAACCGACGGGAGGACTGGAACACAAAGGAAGAAATAGCTCTAATTCCTCTCTAACAGTTTCTTCCTAGGGGAATAGGTTTTGGCCTTTCTAGGGAGTTTTTCCTAGCCACCGTGCTTTTACACCTGCATTGTTTGCTGTTTGGGGTTTTAGGCTGGGTTTGACTGTACAGCACTTTGAGATATCAGCTGATGTACGAAGGGCTATATAAATAAATTTGATTTGATTTTGATTTGAAAAACCCCAATACGACAATACAATAAACCCATGTCACACCCTGGCCTGAACAAATAATTAAAGAAAACACAAAATACTAAGACCAAGGCGTGACAGTTACACACTACGCCGTCATGGATTAAAATCCTGCAGCGCACGCAAGGTCCCCCTGCTCAAGCCAGCGCATGTCCAGGCCCGTCTGAAGTTTGCCAATGACCATCTGGATGATCCAGAGGAGGAATGTGAGAAGGTTAACTGGATGATCCAGAGGAGGAATGTGAGAAGGTCATGTGGTCTGATGAGACAAAAATAGAGCTTTTTGGTCTAAACTCCACTCGCCGTGTTTCGAGGAAGAAGAAGGATGAGTACAAACCCAAGAACACCAACCTAACCATGAAGCATGGAGGAGGAAACATCGTTCTTTGGGAATGCTTTTCTGCAAAGGGGACAGGACGACTGCACCGTATTGAGGGGAGGATGGATGTGGCCATGTATCGCGAGATCTTGGCCAACAACCTCCTTCCCTCAATTAGAGCATTGAAGATGGGTCGTGGCTGGGTCTTCCAGCATAACAACAACCCGAAACACACAACTAAGGAGTGGCTCCGTAAGAAGCATCTTAACGTCCTGGAGTGGCCTCGCCAGTCTCCAGACCTGAACCCAATAGAAAATCTTTGGAGGGAGCTGAAAGTCCTTATTGCCCAGCAACAGCCCCGAAACCTGAAGGATCTGGAGAAGTTCTGTATGGAGGAGTGGGCCAAAATCCCTGCTGCAGTGTGTGCAAACCTGGTCAAGAACTACAGGAAACATATGACCTCTGTAATTGCAAACAAAGGTTTCTGTACCAAATATTAAGTTCTGCTTTTCTGATGTATCAAATACTTGTGTCATGCAATAAAATGCAAATTAATTACTTAGAAATCATACAATGTGATTTTCTGGATTTCTGTTTTAAATTATGTCTCTCACAGTTGAAGTGTACCTATGATAAAAATTACAGACCTCTACATGCTTTGTAAGTAGGAAAACCTGCAAAATTGGCAGTGTATCAAATACTTGTTCTCCCCACTGTACCTCTATAGGCACTATTAGGAAAATGATGAACTCAACTCAATTCACGTAATTTATACGAGCTGGATATTTTGACCGTTGACACTGAAAGTACTAGTATTTCATTACAATAACTGTCTTATACGTCTCCATAGTTTTTGCGAACACAGTGCTTATTGTGGTTATATGTATGGAGAGAAGCCTTCATGAATCCATATATCTGTTTCTGGGAGCAGGAACGGAACGATAGAGAGAAGAGAGAGCGAGAGAGTGAGAGAGGGAGGGGGAGAGAGAGGGATAGAAAGAGGGAAAGAACCAGTTGACCAGCAGAGGGAAACGAATCAGAATGGGGAGCACAGGGACAAGACATTGTAAATGACTTGTATGGTAGCACTGGTTTGTTTCCTGCTCTCATGACTCATTTGGTTTCAGATGACCATACAGTTTCCACTGTGTGCTGTTACCTACAGATCTTTTGCATTTACAGATGGAACCATTGAATTCAGCAATTGTCCTATGACAGGTACCTTGCTACTGTATATGTTATCCACTGCAGTATTACAGCATCATGACAACCAACAGGGTGTGTATTTTAATGTGTGTAATATGGTGTACTCTTTTGCAAAAAGCATCATAACACTGACTTTAACCATTCATTTGCAATTGTGTCGGAACGTTATAGACAAAGTGTATTGTGTTATGATGTTATAGACTAAGTTACACCCACCTTATTGCCCACCTGCCACCATTACGTCCATCCCTAATAGGAAATAGGCCCTTTAAGGTGCTGGGACAACCACACATCCATCTAGTTTTTCAAGTGCCACTGTGAGATATGTTTGACCCACAGAATAAAACAATACAGTAAGGGTAATGATGATGTGTTGTATGTATAAGGCACAGTGGTTGTGTACTCCATCCATCGTGTAAAATAGCTGTAAAAAGTTGAGGAGTTCTGTCACTTAAGATTATGTCCGAAACACCAGTCATTTTTTTACTCCATGCATACCTTACCATGGGGAAAGCAGAAGCTAATAACACAATAACAAGAGCATAATAAACATGTTTATTGAGTCATTAGGTACGAGGTCATTAGTCCACTCTATCACCTCATTCCCTGGGACCCAATTAATGCACCTATTAACCTGTAGAGACCTGAGGGGCTCAAGGAGATGCACAGCTTGGCTTCGAATGCACACCAAATGGTACCCTATTCCCTATATTGACCAGAGCCCACTTGGTCAAAGGTGGTGCACTATATAGGGAATAGAGTGCCATTTGGGATGCCCACCATCTGTCATCGCCTCTGGGAGTGTCCACCCTGAAAGTATACTGTAGGCCTAGGATCGCCTAGAGTGACAATAAGGGTCCCCACTTTTACCTCAGCAGGAATAGCTCTGGGCCTAGATTTTAATATATCTCTATGAATTAGGGTCCAGAGTTATTCTCTCTTTTCTCTTGTTAGGTCATATGTTCGGGGAAACCGTTCCTGTCAAAGGCTTTGGATTGGCTTCACTGAACCTTTTATTTATTGTAAGGACAGAGCCGGCTGAGGCGTGAAAGCCTGACCATCCCGCTTAGGCGTGGGATTCTGACAGGCTGGCTGAGGCATGGGAGCCTGACGAGTTGGGTGAGGACAACGGGGGAGCCCGACGGGCCAGCTGAGGCCCCCCCGGCTACATTGGCAGAGGCACTCTGACCCGACGTCACCTACAAAAACAATAAACAAAAACTGCCTGGTGCTTTAAATTGTGGTGTCAGCCGTCTGTAAGGCCAGACGCTTGGAGACGAGATGGAAGTACAGGGAGTGAACATTTAATTAATAAACAGATGTGAAACAGGACAGGACAGCATCTGGACATTAATGCTGACACCGGGATGAAACAGAGGAACAGACAGATATAGGGAAGTTAATCAAAACGTGAAGGAGTACAGGTGAGTCCAATGAAGCGCTGATGCGGGTATGATTGGCTGCCTGGCGCCCTCGAGCTCCAGGGATGGGGAGCAGGCGTGACAATTTATTGGAACTTGGCACACAATACATAGCACACAAACTCCTCCAAAAACTTTAATGATAGATCTGATAGCTTTGTCTGCCCAGCCCATTGGTGTTGCCACAAACAGTGCATTCAGAAAGTATTCAGACCCCTTTCCTTTTTCTACATTTTGTTACGTTACAGTCTTATTAAAAATGGGTTGAATAAATAAAATCCTCAATCTACATACAATACCATATAATAACAAAGCAAAAACAGGGTTTCATAGGAATACCTTATTTACAGAAGTATTCAGACTTTTTGCTATGAGACTCAAAATTTAGCTCAGGTACATCCTGTTTCCATTGATCATCCTTGAGATGTTTCTACAACTTGATTGTAGTCCAACTGTGGTATATTCATTTGATTGGATGTTATTTGGAAAGGCACACACCTGTCTATACTGTACAAGGTCCCACAGTTGACAATGCATGTCAGAGCAAAAACAAAGCCATGAGGTGGAAGGAATTGTCCGTGGAGCTCAGAGACAGGATTGTGTTGAGGCACAGATATGGGGAAGGGTACCAAACAAATTCTGCAGCATTGAAGGTCCCCAAGAACACAGTGGCCTCATTCTTAAATGAAAGAATTTTGGAACCAATACTACTCTTCCTAGAGCTGGTCGCACGACCAAACTGAGCAATAAAGGTAGAAGGGCCTTGGTCAGGGAGGTGACCAAGAACCCAATGGTCACTCTGACAGAGCTCCAGAGTTCTTCCGTGGAGATGGAAGAACCTTTCAGAAGGACAACCATCTCTGCAGCACTCCACTAATCAGGCCTTTATGGTAGAATGGCCAGACGGAAGCCACCTCTCAGTAAAAGGCACATGAAATCCCGCTTGGAGTTCACCAAAAGAACTCTAAGACAATGAGAATCAAGACTCTCTGGTATGAACTCTTTGGCCTGAATGCCAGGTGTCACGTCTGGAGGAAACCTGGCACCATCCCTACGGCGAAACATGGTGCTGGTAGCATCATGCTGTGTGGATGTTTTTGAGCAGCAGGGACTGGGAGACTAGTCAGGATCGAGGGAAAGATGAATGGAGCAAAGTATAGAGAGATCCTTGATGAAATCCTTCTCAGGGGGCTTAGGACCTCAGACTGGGGTGGAGGTTCAACTTCCAACAGGACAATGACCCTATGCACACAGGAATGGCTTTGGGACAAGTCTCTGAATGTCCTTGAGTGGCCCAGCCAGAGCCATGACTTGAATCCGATCCAACATCTCCGGAGAGACCTGAAAATAGCTGTTTAGCGATGCTCTCCATCCAGACCTGACACAGCTTGAGAGGATCTGCAGAGAATGGGAGAAACTCCCCAAATACCAGTGTGCCAAGCTTGTAGAGTCATACCCAAGAAGACTCAAGGCTGTAATTGCTGCCAAAGGGGACTCTGTAAGTGCTCTGTAAAGGGTCTGATTACTTATGTAAATTTAATATTTACGTTTAAAAAAAATATATACATTTGATAACGTTTTTAAAAACATGTTTTTGCTTTGTCATGATGGGGTATTGTGTGTAGATTGAAGGGGGGGGGACAATTAATTCAATTTTAGAATAAGACTTAACCAAATGTCGAAAAAGTCAAGGGGTGTGAATACTTTCTGAATGGACTGTACGTCTTCTACAGTGTAGAGTGCAAGGCTAGAGGGTCCCCACACATACATTTTTTCAAACTGGATCATAGGCCACTAACACAGCCTGTTCAAGAACATAACATTAAGGATGTGCATTCTTCTGATGTGCTGTACTAATCAAATCATATCAAACTATCATACCAATCTACTATTTTTATTAAGGAATGTCACACTGGCCATGTGTAACAGTGTTGCTTCCGTCCCTCACCTTCCCCCAACCTGGGCTTTAACCAGGGACTCTCTGAACACATCGACAACTGAAATGAACTGTCTAAATTTTGTGTTTAGCATACTTTACATGTAATAAATGTGTTATTTTGCCTTTGAATGTACTCAGTAATATTTTAAGAAACACAGACAGCCGTTCAACTTGCTCTTCAAAGTTGTAATAGTAGAATGCACAAGGTGCAATTTTGAAATTGGGTAGTTGTTTTCCTCTTGTCATTTCAGACATTTCAGACCAACTAGCTCATGTCAGCTAACATTTTTGAGCTAGGTTTTTTAGCCCATTGAGTTTGTTGTAATGTTTGAGTCAGCAGATATCACATGAACATGCATAAGACATGTTCCCCAATGATGAAGGGGGGGCCTGAGTGAAAATGTTGGGGAACCACCGCTCTACTGTATAACAATATTATGAAACCTAAAATAATTAGTGGCTGAATTCTGTTGTCCTGGTTGTATTCTTTTTTCATGGATGTCATCCCTATCTCCCTGAGTTTGTGACTGCAGTTTTGTGACAATGTTATAGACAGAGTGTATTGTGACAACCACTCGGTGGTCAAGCTTTCCTGGTCAAACATTACACGAAAATATAACATGTGGTCTTGTTATAACTGTACTTTCTTTGGCTTGTGCTATATTTCCTAACATGTAAGAATTCTAGAAATATGTTTACAGTCTTAAAAAAAACGAAACCAAAAGGTATTAACACTTGTACACCATATACATATAGCCTCTGCTGAAATTCTCCTTTGACTGTTTATTTTTGATTCTACAAGGCAGACATGATACTGCACAGAGTCCACCTATACTTCACAGTTTTATTTGTTTATTTTCCAATATCTCCACCACTTTTCAATCCTATTATGTATAGCTTTAGGATCAATAAAACCAGGCAGGTTTGTAAAAAGGTACTAGGCCTTCACTTCACCCTAAAACGTAACATGATTGTTTATTTTTCTAATATTTAATTGTGTTTTGTTGCTACAATTGACTATTCAAAAATGTGGCATTTCCGCATAGTATTGTCACTGCAAATGTTTGATGTAATATTAGGTATCTGATCTTTATAATTCACCGATTAAATATGGTGTTCCCCAAGGCTCTGTTTTAGAACCATTCTGGTTTTATACAGTATCCAGATTTGGGGTGAAAAATTATATTGTACTGGCAGATGTTTGGATTGGTTCCTTGCAAATAAACATTTGTCGTTAGGACGTCCCTGGAACGTCACAAAATGGTCACCTAAAGTGGTCCCCTGGAGGTTTGGTGTCGTTCCCAGTTTATTCCGGAGGCTTCCCTGATTACTTTTTAGATGTCGTTTTAATTTGTAATTCATCTTTTCAATCAATTTTATGACGTAGATTCAGAGGGGTTGGGTTAAATGCGAAAGACACAATTTGGTTGAATGCATTCAGTTGTGCAACTGACTAGGTATCCCCTTTCACTGCCACGCAATAGTATGAGAACAGAATTGTGGTTTGAGAGTGGAATGAACCAACCACATTTTGACCTGTAATGGGTGGAACCATATAAAAAAAATAAGTGACTTATCTAGGTACGTCACTATTGAGTGCGCAAGAGCAAAGAATCAGTGGCAATAGCAAGCAGTAGTCTTCCCACGCTAGTAGCTAGCGTGTGTTTTAATAGTGTGACAATGGCGACAACAGCTACAGCAGCAGCAATTGTTATCAACTTCAAGGTGGATGACTGCAATTTTGTATTTTTTTTATTGACTTTTAAACGTACAATCCACTTGCAGTGAAGCTTCTCAACATTTACATTACATTTTAGTCATCTAACAGATGCGTCTATCCAGATCGACCCACAGCAGCCAGTCCAGGCATTGGATGTAACAACCTTCCTTTTTGGGGGGGGTTGGTAGTTGTTTATTTTTTTTACTGTCATTTTGCCCCTCACTCAGCAACTTCACTCTCACTTATCTCCAGTTCTAGATTCCAACCCTCGGTTTCCCTCATCCCATCCCACCTATCTCTGCTGACCATCCCCTTCGGATTTCAGCGCATGTTGTCTGTTATTTTTCTACATAGGCTAGATCTTTATTCCCTCTGAAGGACTATGTTCAATAGTCACGGTTCGTCACTGCATTTTTAGGACATTCTTGGGACATTGTGTCATGGTCCTAGTTCCCGTTTTTTCCCGGGGACTTCACTTCATGGTAGCAAAGAAACGTTCACACCCCCCCCAAAATAAATTATAGCCAGGGCATGCATACCCTAGTTTCATTACACATCACCCCTTGCTACTGTTGCCAATCAAATCAAGTCCCTGATTTGTGAACCACTGATCCATTCACAGCTCTTTGTCTTTTGACAATGTTAATGAAACCCCCCTACACAGTGCTTTTACCATATAATGTTTTCAACTAACATATTTGACATACTGTGCATGATTACATTGTGCATGTTCATTTATACAGTAATTATTAGAAACATGTCCTCACATGGGATTTGAACTCACAACCATTCATAGCTTTCCGATATTCCTGCCATACCACCGTGTCTATGTCAATGACTGATTTCACATGTATTCCTACACGTCGCACTTCAAAGTAAATCTCAGCGCTGTTAAAAATACACTCAAGAAAAACTATTATACTATAATAGTGATTCAGGAGTACGATTCAAACCGAACAATATAACCCACCAACATTAGACAACTATACTGAAGACCCAAACTGAAATAGCTGAAATAAGTCAATCAATAATAATAGAATATTCAGATTAACTGATAACTCAGAGCAGATGGCACTCTTATGCTGATTAGAGATGTATTATAGGTAATGAATCTGCAGAGGGGGGACTTCTGAAATTTTCTAGACTTTGTGGCACAGCAGAAAGACCAGTACTCCCCAAATTCAGAGATAGTTCATTCAAATCCCAGGAGGGGTCATAATTAAAAGTCAGTACTAAGTAATCATGTCAAATGTAATCATATTGTTACTGATCAAAAATGTTAGCTGAACAGCGTACAACTTACCTTAACACCCCCATACCATTTAATTATTTTACTTATAATGGTTTTGGCCATCTGGGACCATCATGTGAATGACAGAACTTCCAAAGAATTCCCACAACTTCCCAAGGATGTCCTAAAAATGTTCTCGGGATGTTCCTGGAACAAACCGGGAACTAGAAAAAAACTCCACGGGACCATGGCACAATATCCTGACTACTTTAGAACACAATTTCGTGACCTTCCAGGAATGCCCTAACAAATATATTTTTGTTTGCAGGGATGTTCCCTTGGGACCATCACGCAATGTCCCAATGACTATTAAAATTAAAGTCCTGAGATCGTCCTAAGAAAGTCCTGATATGATCCTCAGTGACGTCCCAGTAACTTAGCAAGAAATAGACAAAGGTCCCCCAGAGAAAGTTCCATTGGGACCATCATGCAACATACTGAAGATTACTCAAATTAAGTACTGAGAACGTCCTAAAAAGTACCTGACATGGTCCTGATATGTATCGTGTCATTGGCATCATTAAACTGAGGACTGTTAGTTTATCAAATCAATTCTCTGTAATTATTCTTACATGATTAACTAATCAGGTAAATGTAATTAACTAGGAAGTCGGGGCACCAAGGAAAATACTTGGAATTCAAATTGAATTTACTAATATAACATTCACATTTTTTAATATCTGACCAATTAGTGTTCTAATTAATGATGTTTTGTCAAGGTTTACAGGCAACTTTTGAAATATTTTGTAGTCACGTTGCGCAAGTTGGAACTGGTGTTTTTCTGGATCAAACGCACCAAATAAATTGACATTTTGGATATATATCGACTAAATTAATCAAACAAAAGGACCCTTTGTGATGTTTATGGGACATATTGGAGTGCCAACAAAAGAAGCTCGTCAAAGGTAAGGCATGAATCATATTTTTATTTCTGCGTTTTGTGTCGCGCCTGCAGGGTTGAAATATGGTTTATTTTATTTTTTACGGCGGTGCTATCCTCAGATAATAGCATCGTTTGCTTTCGCCGATAAGCCTTTTTGAAATCTTACATGTTGGCTGGATTCACAACAAGTGTAGCTTTAATTTGCTATCTTGCATGTGTGATTAAATGAAAGTTTGATTTTTATAGTAATTTATTTGAATTTGACGCTCTGCATTTTCCCTGACTTTTGGCCAGGTGGGTAACGTCCCACATATCCCAGAGAGGTCAATGCAACCGCTGTGTCAGATTTCAAAAAGCTTTACGGAAAAAGAACACCATGCATTAATCTGAGTACAGTGCTCAAGCACCAAAACAAGCCATACAGATTCCCGCCATGTTGTGGAGTCAACAGAAGTCAGAAATAGCATTATAAATATTTACTTACCTTTGATGATCTTCATCAGAATGCACCCCCAGGAATCCCAGTTCCACAATAAATGTTTGTTTTGTTCGATGAAGTTCATAATTTATGTCCAAATACCTCCTTTTTGTTTGCGTGTTTAGGTCACAAATCCAAATTCAAGAGGCGCAAGCACTTAGTCCAGACAAAAAGTCCAAAAAGTTATATTACAGTTCGTAGAAACATGTCAAACGATGTATAGAATCAATCTTTAGGATGTTTTTAACATACATCTTCAATAATATTCCAACCGGACAATTCCTTTGTCTTTAGAAAGGAAAAGGAACGCAGCTAACTCTCACGGGCACGCGCCTGACTGAGCTCATGACATTCTGCCAGACACCCGACTCAAACAGCTCTTATTCTCTACCCATTCACAGTAGAAGTCTGAAACAAGGTTCTAAAGACTGTTGACATCTAGTGGAAGCCGTAGGAAGTTAAATCGGACCAAACCTTACACTGTATATTGGATAGGCAAAGACTTGAAAACCTACAAACCTCAGATTTCCCACTACCTGGTTGGATTTTTTCTCGGGTTATGCCATATGAGTTCTGTTATACTCACAGACATCATTCAAACAGTTTTAGAATCTTCAGAGTGTTTTCTTTCCAAATATACTAATACTACCTTAGCATCTGGCCCTGAGTAGTAGGCAGTTTACTCTGGGCACCTGATTCATCCAAGCTACTCAAAACTGCCCCCCCAGCCATAAGAAGTTAAAATCATATGAAATAGGTTCATCTTTATTCATTCATTTTATACAACAATTAGATGCAAGCCTCACAACTGAGACTCATGTATAAAGAGAGTTATGGTAATGTGGCTCTATTGTCTCTCATGAGTTTCACAAAATTGTACAAAATGGACCAGTTCGTTGCTGGGTTCTTCCCTGACCATGTACAACTTCTCCAAAACATGGACATTGTTCAATTCTCATGTTCTATGATGTGGAAGAGGTTCCTTTGTTCTCCTGTGAACCTCACTCCCTCTCTCCTCTAGCCATGAGGAGAGAACTCCTCTAGGAATTTATGACCTGGCTAACAGAGCCTGGGTGCAGGGGGAAGTATGAGAGGTGGTGAGAGAGGGAGATGGTGCAGAGAGAGGGGGATGGTGCTCGCTGTACCCAAAGAGGGCCACGTCATGACATATGGTACTCGGTAACATCCTATTAACTTACAGGGAACTAGACAAAGGTTCCCCAAAGAACCTTCCCTTTCGACCATCTCGTGAGGTCCTGAAGACTAGTAAAGGGAAGTCTTGAGAACGGCCTAAAAACTACCATCATGTGACATCCCCTTGACTATAATGAAATGTCTCCTTTTGGACATTGAATGTCTCATGGACAATGTCCGACACAAATAGGAACCTTTTTCTAATGTTCCCTAATGCACATCAAAATACAATGAAGCAACATGTAAATTATTGTAAATTATTGGTCCCATGTTTCATGAGAGGAAATGAAAGATCCCGGAATTGATCCATACCCACAAAAAGTAGATTTTCTCAAATTTGGTCCACAAATTTAGTTACATCCCTGTTAGTGTGCAATTCTCATTTGCCAAGATAATCCATCCACCTGACAGGTGTGGCATATCAAGAAGCTGATTAAACAGCATGATAATTATACATGTGCACCTTGTGCTGGGGACAATAAAATGTCACACAACAAAATACCACAGATGGCTCAAGTTTTGAGGGAGGGTGCAATTGGCATGCTGACTGCAGGAATGTCTACCAGAGCTGTTGCCAAATAATTGAATGTTCATTTCTCTACCATAAGCAGCCTCCAACGTTGTTTAGAGAATTTTGATGTAAATTCAACCAACCTCACATCTGCAGACTACGTTTATGGTGTGGTGTGGGCGAGCAGGTTTTCTGATGTCAACTTTGTGAACAGGGTGTTGGGGTTATGGTATAGGCAAGCATAAGCTATGGACAGAGAACACAATTGCATTTTGTCGATTGCAATTTGAATGTACAGACACACCATGACGAGATCCTGAGGCCCATTGTCGTGCCGCTCATCAGCTGCCATCACCTCAAGTTTTAGCATGATAATACACAGCCCCATGTAGCATGGATCTGTACACAATTTCTGGAAGCTGAAAATGTCCCCGTTCTTCCATGATCTGCATACTCACCAGACATGTCACTCATTGAGCGTGTTTTGGATAATCTGGATCGACATGTACAACAGGGTGTTCCAGTTCCCGCCAATATCCAGCAACTTCGCACGGCCATTGGAGAGGAGTGGGACAACATTCCACAATCAACAGCATGATCAACGCTATGCCAATGAGATGTGTTGCGCTGTATGAGGCAAATGGTGATCACCAGATACTGACTGGATTGCTGATCCACACCCCTACCTTTTCTTAAAGGGTCTATTCCCAGTCATATGAAATCCAGAGATTATGGCCTAATTTATTTATTTCAATTGACTGACTTCCGTATAGGAACTGTAACTCACTAAAAACTTAAAATAAATCAAATCAGTATACCTTAAAATAACGTTACACTGTGACCAAACTGATATTTGTTCTGAACGCCCTCTTATGGTCCCGAGGTAAATGTCATGTTTTAATGTTCCTACAATGTTCTGACTATTGAACAAAGTCATCAGTGGGATGACGTCACGTGTGAAACCCCTAAAGCAACTTTTCCCAAACTTTGACCTGGGGACCCAAAAGGGGTGCACATTTTGTTTTTTTGCCTTAGCACTACACAGCTGATTCAAATAATTAACTAATCATTAAGATTTAATTATTTGAATCAGCTATGTAGTACTTGGGCAAAAATGCACGTGCACCACTTGGGGTCCCCAGGACAGTTTGGGAAACGCTGCCTTAAAGGGATCTAATGGGAACTTTGCCGAATGTCTTTAGGACATCCCCTGTTTGCTGGGTTAAAACATAAAGAAAGTAAATATAATCCAATTAGTTTCTTGTCATAAACTCAATATAGATCCATCTCTATGGAGTAGTTACATGATGACACTGAAACTACAATCCCATGTGATCATACACTATGGTATATTTAGAGGCTACCAGGACAAGATATTGGAGCAGTCTCCCCTGTCAAGCAAGAAGACATTTTATGGACACAAGTTTTTTCATTTCTTTCACACCTCCGAAGTCTGATAATGTACAGATATTATCGGGATCTTTTTTTTACAAGAGTTTGAGGGAGGATGTGAATTTATTTTGTTAAAACTATTGTGTTTAGTCTGAGCCTAAACAGAATCAAATGATTCACACTTGAATTCATTCACATCCATACACACTCAAGCCTTGCAAGGACTAAGAATTGCTGCATTAACCGGAGGAAGAAAATTAACAAAATCTATGGAGAACTCAACCCAAGTCAAGTTATTTTATCTCTTTGGCTTACAAGAGACATTTAACAACAAATCGGTCTATTTTACCTTGTCTCTTATCACATACCTTCTCATCATCACTGTGAATCTGACTCTGATCATAACAATCATTCAGCAGAAAGGTCTCCATGAGCCCATGTATATCTTTCTGTGTAGTCTATGTATCAATGGATTGTATGGAACTGCTGGTTTCTACCCCAAGTTCTTACTGGACCTTCAGTCAGATGTTCAGGTGATATCTTATGGTGGATGTTTGACTCAAACCTTTGTAATATACACATCTGTCATGTGTGAAATGTCTACTCTAACAGTGATGTCTTACGACAGGTATGTGGCAATATGCAGACCACTACTATATCATACCATTGTGACATCTTTAACTGTTAGAAAGTTACTCTTATTGTCTTGGTGTTATCCTTTATTTATAGGACTCATAGTAGTTAGTTTAGCCGTCAGAGTTCCTTTGTGTGGATCTCGCATTGATAAGATATTCTGTGACATTCCGTCTATACTGAAACATGCATGTTTACCTATTCCCATCAATCAGATTTTGAACAAATTTGTAATTATGGTTCATGTTTTACCGATACTTTTCATTGTATTTTCTTACTGTCAGATTGTAAGGAATTGTGTAAAGTCAGATAAGGGAAGGATTAAGTTCACACAGACATGTGTGCCACATTTAATAACAATATTTATTTTCATCACAGTGACCCTGTTTGACAATTTGCAAGGGTGGAATAATGTAAACAGTACACTAAATATGCGTAATGCAATGGCTGTACAATTCCTTGTTATTCCACCTGTCTTTAACCCTCTCATATATGGACTTAACCTCCAGCAGATTCGAAGGGCAGTTTTTAGAAAGTGTAATCCACATAACATCATTGATATGAAATTTTAGTTACATAATTTTACACACCAGGGAGACTTCCTGATATCATAAGTCAACAAATACAAAGGTAAAATCTGCCAAAACTGTTGCAAAATGGCGCCTCATTTCTTGATACCTGTCGCCAAGAGCGCAACTTTTGTTTTAGAAGTGGAGAGGAAGGGGGGGACAACACCTGGCAGGGGGTCCTCCCTAAATGTCACTCTACCCGACCCCAAAAAATCTTAGTCAACCATTGAGTAGTCTTTTCTTTCGATCTAATGGATTTGTATACATTTAAAATATATATATTTTTCCATATATACACCCAACCTATGTGCCAATTTATTTTACCATATCTACCAATCTGAACATTTTCTTTTAATATATAATAGTCTTTGTATCTCAAAATCATTGTCTGTGGTTTATCTACAATCTTAATCTAAATGAAAAAGATACAAATCTAAAAGTAACGTTTATTGCATTTGCCAACTATGTAAACATAGCCTAGATAACATAGCGGCAGGGTAGCCTAGTGGTTAGAGCATTGGACTAGTAACCGGAAGGTTGCAAGTTCAAACCCCCGAGCTGACAAGGTACAAATCTGTTCTTCTGCCCCTGAACAGGCAGTTAACCCACTGTTCCTAGGCTGTCGTTGTAAATAAGAATTTGTTCTTAACTGACTTGCCTAGTTAGATAAAGGTAAAATAAATGAAAAAAATAAAGCCAACACGTAAAAATATTATCCTGATAAAATCACATTGGCCTTGCATGACCTGTCTGCAAATAACTCTAAACATTTTATCAACTGTGTCAAGTATTTTATGATGTTTCCATTGGATCATACCATTACATTGTTCCCTTCTTGCTGAGTGGTTATCAAAAGGGAGAGAAATGGAAATGTTGTTCAAATACTTTGAGGAACTATTGTTATTCTCAATTGTTTCTTGAAACATACTTTGTTTCCTTGCTGTTTGAGGTGAAGAAAAATTACTTTGAGAAGCTCCACAGTTCATTAATGGTGGTGAGTTAAGGCAATCAGAAATACTATCAGACATCCCCAAATGGGCACATTTATAGGCCTAAATTTGCACAAAGGACAGGTAGACTAGTCGTACTTCTATATGGGTTATCAGGTGCCTTACTCAACATTGAGAGCAGAGTATAAACATTTTTTATTTTTTTATTGACAAAACTTGTAAATGGAATGAAATTAACAAACACGAGTTTCTCACGAGTTTCTCACGAGTGTAGCATAGGTTGTGAGTTCTGCAAAAGACATATCCACTCCAACATTGAGAACGGAAAATAACTGTAATAATAATAATATATTCAATGAATTATCAGAAATTACCGTAACCAAATAAACATTGCAGATTAGAAATGATGGGAATGAACAGTAAATGTAGGCTATTACTGATGATATTTGTCATGGGGTATTGATAGACATAGTAAACAATGCACACAATGAAGTTATGAAACAATTAATACCCATGAAATGGCAGGAGAGAGCTCATTCTGGAGAGAGACATGCCTTGTGCGTCTGAGCCACAATCCCCATATTCTTGGACCGGGGGATCCCTGCGGCCTCCTCAATGGATTAGTCCACTAAAACAGGTGCAAATCACATAGGTGTCTCGTGTGCCATAGAAAATATACATATGCTTGACAAAAAAAAAATTGAATGTTTTCTACACAGGCCCATTTTGTCATACAGTATTCCATAAGACACCCAGACCTTATCAAAGTTTAACAGTATACCCTTAATCTAGTAATAAATCAAATCTAGTGACATTATTTGACATTTCGGGCATCCATTGTGACATTGTGGGAGGATGACCAACCTTCCAATTATTGGCAATGCATTTCTTAACTGCTATAAATGCTATGGCTACACAGTTATTCTTATTATAACAGCCTCCAGTATCAACATTTCCAAGCAAAAAAAAAAGAGAATGTAGCCAGCATTCACAAGAACATAACATATGCAAATATGGCCCCTTCTGTTTTTTACACCTCCAGCTATGGAACGCCGTTTGGGTCTTTTGCGTGTCAAAAAGATACACGACAAATAATACTATGTAAACTATATGCAAATGTTGGCCAATCACTGTATGAAAAACTTCTCATTCATCATCACCAACAACGACTAAGTCATGTCAAACCTTGAAAACATGAGAGACTGCTTTTTACGTTGTTCCAGCCAAGTGCAACCACCTTTACAACCACCCCAGGAGGATCGGGTGGTTCAAAGGTAGGATTCATTCTGGTAGGTTAGGCAAAAGTCAACAGTAACCGGCACAACTACCTAGTAACGTTAGCTAGCTAATGATTGCAACAGCTAACGTTACCGCGGGGTGCGCGACTCTGGGCGGCGTCGATTATGCAGAGTGTCATTATTGTAATTTTTATAACGTTTGCACATGTCACATTTCAATCATTCAGGAGACGGAATAATGCTGGAGTCCAAAGATGACAAACCGAGAGAAGCAGGCTGATAACTATGAGGGTTTGCCTCATCGCTGACCCTACTATCCGGCAGCTGAACAGGATAGGTACATTTTCCCTATATCCATGTAGTACATGAGGACACGGTGCGGTGCACAGTGCTTGCTTTGTAAGTAAGCTAAGTGTGAATCTATCTTGTGATTAAACATAGACTTATTGAATGTTATTTTACTGATTTGAAGATCATGGACTGTTTCCCTGTTTTATATTAGGATCATTTTTCCATATCCCAGTATCTTTAGAGTATCCTGTGAGGCAGATCAATGTGCATTATGGTCAGGAGGAGAGCAGCTTCTTGAAGGTTTTGGGGGAAACATTCCTCCAGATGAATCCAAATGTAGAGGCCTTTAAAGACAGACGGGAAGAGGAGGCTCATTCTCCTACAGCTGGACAACATGTGTCCAGCTGCAATAAAATCAGCTGGGCTAGGGAGATTGAAAGGTATTAAGACTGAAGGTATTTGATAGCTTATGTGTTAGGAAGGGGGAGGTAGATTGAGCTCTATTATGTCACGTGATAAATGCCAGAGGTAATTAATTAATTTTAAAATAAACTGGATTTCCCTCTGTACACAAAAGTTTTAAAGTAATTGAGCAACTAGTGATTTCTTGTATTTTTTATGTTAAAGGAAACTGTAAGGGAGGACAGAACCTCAGAGACAGAGACTCAGCCTATGGAGACAGGCCTCCCTGTTGCCTCACAACAAGCTTCAATGACACTAGAGGTTTGGAACGTTAAATTACTTCTTCCACTTTTAGCATCAAATTATAAAGTATAATATTAGTTATAGGATTGTCATTGTAACGTAACAATCAGAATGGTTTTATGTATTACTGTACCTGTATTGATTTCAGTCTCCAGAGGAAATGCGGGAGATACGGCATTTTCAAGACGAGGCCAACCATCTCTCTCTGGCTGCAGACCAGGAGAAAGTATGTATATGATATAGCTTAGTAAATCTGTTCAGATCACACATCAACGGCATTCCAACAGGAAACACTTACATTTTCATACACAAAACAGATTAATTCAATACTTATTTTTGCCACAGGAGATGAAATGTCATCGTTTTGAGGAGTGGGAGAGCAGGCGGGGGACGGTAAGAGATTTCACCAAGTTGATATCACCTGTACATTATGTAAGAGATAAATGCAGACGTTCTTTATATTACCTTGGAAATAATGGATGACGCAGCGGGACAAGGTGGAGCCGAGTCCCTTTGTGGAGTTCATTTTTCCAAGGTAATGTACAGAAAGGAGATGTTTATCCTTCTTATATTACAGTTACCAAGAAAATAATACTAAAGCACACATTTATCGGCAGAAATCCTGTTGCTACTGCTACTATGTACTGGCTTCTTGCTCCAACCAGCACCTCAGGCTTCACCTGTTAGGTTATGTGTTCCTGCCGGGGCCATTGGTATAGCTTATCATACTCACTGCCTGTAGGCTATTTGAAATTGACGCTTTGCTTGGGCAGTGAGCTACCCTGAATAAGCAGAGCCTATATCGCCACGGCTTGTATTATTCATTGCTTAATACATGGTATTTTCTTTCTGAACTGGTTTTAATGCCCATTCTAGAATTCAACAATGCTGTGGTATAAAAAAAATTGTAAGTTAACACTAACAGTAATGCATATTGTAGTCAATAGAGGAGAGAAGACAGAGGGTGGTCTCTCATCCAGAGCAGCCTGATGGAGTGCCCTTTTAGATAAAATACCCAGATGCGAGGGAGCGGATTAGGAGATTACGGCTGTCACACCCTGACCATAGTTTGCTTTGTATGTTTCTATGTTTTGTTTGGTGAGGGTGTGATCTGAGTGGGCATTCTATGTTGTGTGTCTAGTTTGTCTGTTTCTGTGTTTGGCCTGATATGGTTCTCAATCAGAGGCAGGTGTTAGTCATTGTCTCTGATTGGGAACCATATTTAGGTAGGCTGTTTGGTGTTGGGTTTTGTGGGTGATTGTCTCCTGTGTCAGTGTTTGTACCACACGGGACTGTTTCGGGTTTTCACGGTTCTTGTTTTTGTAGTTTATTCATGTATAGTTTCTTTATTAAAGAACCATGAATTATAACCACGCTGCATTTTGGTCCGCCTCTCCTTCCCAGGAAGAACCCTGTTACAACGGCTCTCTGAATCCTGAATACTCAGGTCACTGCTGAAGATATAACTTCCAATCCCTCATCCCAGTAGGGGAGTATCAGGGGTGTAGGAAGTCAGGTTGGAGGAGGAACGAGTGGCGCTGAAGATATTACTGTTATGTTGGTGAATGAGGACCCAAAAGCGACTTAACAGAAACAGAGTTTATTCCAGTCTTAAACAACAACGATAATCCTGGAGATGCGACCACAGACTGCAGGTCGCTTCGGGAAGGCGCAGGCCGTAGCTGATATAGACACCTGCTCACACGCAGCATCTGAAGAAGGCAAAAACACGACAGGACGGAACAAGGACACAGAACAGCAAACAAGGATCCGACAAGGACAGAAGCGAAAACAGAGAGAGAAATAGGGACTTAATCAGAGGGCAAAATAGGAAACAGGTGTGAAAGAGTAAATGAGGTAGTAAGGAGAATGAGGAACAGCTGGGAGCAGTAACGGAACGATAGGGAGAGAGAGAGAGAGAGGGAGGGGGAGAGAGAGGGATAGAAAGAGGGAAAGAACCTAATAAGACCAGCAGGGGGAAACGAATAGAAGAGGGAGCACAGGGACAAGACATGACAATCTAGGACAAAACATGACAGTACCCCCCCACTCACCGAGCGCCTCCTGGCGCACTCGAGGAGGAACCCTGGCAGCAACGGAGGAAATCATCAATCAACGAACGGTCCAGCACGTCCCGAGATGGAACCCAACTCCTCTCCTCAGGACCGTAACCCTCCCAATCCACTAAGTACTGGTGACCACGTCCCCGAGAACGCATGTCCATGATCTTCCGTACCCTGTAAATAGGTGCGCCCTCGACAAGGACGGGGGGAGACGAACGGGGGCGCGAAGAAAAGGCTTGACACAGGAGACATGGAAGACAGGGTGGACGCGACGAAGATGTCGCGGAAGAAGCAGTCGCACTGCGACAGGATTGACGACCTGAGAAACACGGAACGGACCAATGAACCGCGGAGTCAACTTGCGAGAAGCTGTCATAAGGGGAAGGTTACGAGTGGAAAGCCACACTCTCTGACCGCGACAATACCTAGGACTCTTAATCCTACGTTTATTGGCGGCTCTCACAGTCTGCGCCCTGTAACGGCAAAGTGCAGACCTGACCCTCCTCCAGGTGCGCTCACAACGTTGGACAAAAGCCTGAGCGGAGGGAACGCTGGACTCGGCGAGCTGGGACGAGAACAGAGGAGGCTGGTACCCAAGACTACTCTGAAAAGGAGATAGCCCGGTAGCAGACGAAGGAAGCGAGTTGTGAGCGTATTCTGCCCAGGGGAGCTGTTCTGCCCAAGACGCAGGGTTTCGAAACGAAAGGCTGCGTAATATGCAACCAATCGTCTGATTGGCTCGTTCTGCTTGACCGTTAGACTGGGGATGAAAACTGGAAGAGAGACTGACGGAAGCACCAATCAAACGACAGAACTCCCTCCAAAACTGTGACGTGAATTGCGGACCTCTGTCCGAAACGGCGTCTAACGGGAGGCCATGAATTCTGAACACATTCTCAATGATGATTTGTGCCGTCTCCTTAGCGGAAGGAAGCTTAGCGAGGGGAATAAAATGAGCCGCCTTAGAGAACCTATCGACAACCGTAAGAATCACAGTCTTCCCCGCAGACGAAGGCAGACCGGTAATAAAGTCTAAGGCGATGTGAGACCATGGTCGAGAAGGAATGGGAAGCGGTCTGAGACGACCGGCAGGAGGAGAGTTACCTGACTTAGTCTGCACGCAGTCCGAACAAGCAGCCACGAAACGGCGCGTGTCACGCTCCTGAGTAGGCCACCAAAACCGCTGGCGAATAGAAGCAAGCGTGCCCCGAACGCTGGGGTGGCCAGCTAACTTGGCAGAGTGAGCCCACTGAAGAACAGCCAGACGAGTAGAGACAGGAACGAAAAGAAGGTTACTAGGACAAGCGCGCGGCGACGCAGTGTGAGTGAGTGCTTGCTTTACCTGTCTCTCAATTCCCCAGACAGTCAACCCGACAACACGCCCTTCAGGGAGAATCCCCTCGGGGTCGGTAGAAGCTACAGAAGAACTGAAGAGACGGGATAAGGCATCAGGCTTGGTGTTCTTATTTCCCGGGCGATAAGAAATAACGAACTCGAAACGAGCGAAAAACAACGACCAACGAGCTTGACGTGCATTGAGTCGTTTGGCAGAACGGATGTACTCAAGGTTCTTATGGTCAGTCCAAACGACAAAAGGAACGGTCGCCCCCTCCAACCACTGTCGCCATTCGCCTAGGGCTAAGCGGGTTGGCGAGCAGTTCGCGGTTACCCACATCATAGTTGCGTTCCGATGGCGACAGGCGATGAGAAAAATATGCGCAAGGATGGACCTTATCGTCAGAATGGAAGCGCTGGGACAGAATGGCTCCCACGCCCACCTCTGAAGCGTCAACCTCGACAATGAATTGTTTAGTGACGTCAGGAGTAACAGGGATAGGAGCGGATGTAAAACGCTTCTTGAGGAGATCAAAAGCTCCCTGGGCGGAACCGGACCACTTAAAGCACGTCTTGACAGAAGTAAGGGCTGTGAGAGGGGCTGCCACTTGACCGAAATTACGAATGAAACGCCGATAGAAATTCGCGAAACCGAGAAAGCGCTGCAACTCGACACGGGACGGGCCAATCGCTGACAGCCTGGACCTTAGCGGGATCCATCTGAATGCCTTCAGCGGAAATAACAGAACCGAGAAATGTGACAGAGGAGACATGAAAGGCGCACTTCTCAGCCTTCACATAGAGACAATTCTCTAAAAGGCGCTGGAGTACACGTCGAACGTGCTGAACATGAATCTCGAGTGACGGTGAAAAAATCAGGATATCGTCAAGGTAAACGAAAACAAAGATGTTCAGCATGTCTCTCAGTACATCATTAACTAATGCCTGAAAGACAGCTGGAGCATTAGCGAGACCGAACGGCAGAACCCGGTATTCAAAATGCCCTAACGGAGTGTTAAACGCCGTTTTCCACTCGTCCCCCTCTCTCTGATGCGCACGAGATGGTAAGCGTTACGAAGGTCCAACTTAGTAAAGAACCTGGCTCCCTGCAGAATCTCGAAGGCTGACGACATAAGGGGAAGCGGATAACGATTCTTAACCATTATGTCATTCAGCCCTCGATAATCCACGCAGGGGCGCAGGGTACCGTCCTTCTTCTTAACAAAAAAAAACCCCGCTCCGGCGGGAGAGGAAGAAGGCTCAACGGTACCGGCGTCGAGAGAAACAGACAGATAATCTTCGAGAGCCTTACGTTCGGGAGCCGACAGAGAGTATAGTCTACCCCGAGGGGGAGTGGTCCCCGGAAGGAGATCAATACAACAATCATACGACCGGTGAGGAGGAAGGGAGTTGGCTCTGGACCGACTGAAGACCGTGCGCAGATCATGATATTCCTCCGGCACTCCTGTCAAATCACCAGGTTCCTCCTGAGAAGAGGGGACAGAAGAAACAGGAGGGATAGCAGACATTAAACACTACACATGACAAGAAACGTTCCAGGATAGGATAGAATTACTAGACCAATTAATAGAAGGATTATGACATACTAGCCAGGGATGACCCAAAACAACAGGTGTAAAAGGTGAACGAAAAATCAAAAAGGAAATGGTCTCACTGTGGTTACCAGATACTGTGAGGGTTAAAGGTAGTGTCTCACATATGATACTGGGGAGAAGACTAGCATCTAAGGCGAACATGGGCGTGGGCTCCCCTAACTGTCTGAGAGGAATGTCATGTTTCCGAGCCCATGCTTCGTCCATAAAACAACCCTCAGCCCCAGAGTCTATCAAGGCACTGCAGGAAGCTGCCGAACCGGTCCAGCGTAGATGGACCGACAAGGTAGTACAGGATCTTGATGGAGAGACCTGAGTAGTAGCGCTCACCAGTAGCCCTCCGCTTACTGATGAGCTCTGGCCTTTTACTGGACATGAAATGACAAAATGTCCAGCAGAACCACAATAGAAGCAAAGGCGGTTGGTGATTCTCTGTTCCCTCTCCTTAGTCGAGATGCGAATACCTCCCAGCTGCATGGGCTCAATCTCTGAGCCAGTAGGAGGAGATGGTTGAGATGCGGCGAGGGGGAACCCCGTTAACGCGAGCTCTCTTCCACGAGCTCGGTGACGAAGATCTACCCGTCGTTCTATGCGGATGACGAGTGCAATCAAAGAATCCACGCTGGAAGGAACCTCCCGGGAGAGAATCTCATCCTTAACCTCAGCGTGGAGTCCCTCCAGAAAACGAGCGAGCAACGCCGGCTCGTTCCAGTCACTGGAGGCAGCAAGAGTGCGAAACTCTATAGAGTAATCCGTTATGGATCGATCACCTTGACATAGGGAAGCCAGAGCCCTGGAAGCCTCCCTCCCAAAAACTGAACGATCAAAAACCCGTATCATCTCCTCTTTAAAGTTCTGATACTCGTTAGTACACTCAGCCCTTGCCTCCCAGATAGCTGTGCCCCACTCCCGAGCCCGTCCAGTAAGCAGTGATATGACGTAGGCGATCCGAGCTCTCTCTCGAGTATGTGTTGGGCTGGAGAGAGAACACAATATCACACTGGGTGAGAAAGGAGCGGCACTCAGTGGGCTGCCCAGAGTAACATGGTGGGTTATTAACCCTAGGTTCCGGAGACTCGGAAGACCAGGAAGTGGCTGGTGGCTCGAGACGGAGATTCTGAAACTGTCTTGAGAGGTCTGAGACCTGAGCGGCCAGGGTCTCAACGGCATGGCGAGCAGCAGACAATTCCAGCTCGTGTCTGCCGAGCATCGATCCCTGGATCTTGACGGCTGAGTTGCGAGAATCCGTAGTCGCTGGGTCCATTCTTGGTCGGATCCTTCTGTTATGTTGGTGAATGAGGACCCAAAAGCGACTTAACAGAAACAGAGTTTATTCCAGTCTTAAACAACAACGATAATCCTGGAGATGCGACCACAGACTGCAGGTCGCTTCGGGAAGGCGCAGGCCGTAGCTGATATAGACACCTGCTCACACGCAGCATCTGAAGAAGGCAAAAACACGACAGGACGGAACAAGGACACAGAACAGCAAACAAGGATCCGACAAGGACAGAAGCGAAAACAGAGAGAGAAATAGGGACTTAGTCAGAGGGCAAAATAGGAAACAGGTGTGAAAGAGTAAATGAGGTAGTTAGGAGAATGAGGAAAAGCTGGGAGCAGGAACGGAACGATAGGGAGAGAGAGAGAGAGAGAGAGAGAGAGGGGGAGAGAGAGGGATAGAAAGAGGGAAAGAACCTAATAAGACCAGCAGGGGGAAACGAATAGAAGAGGGAGCACAGGGACAAGACATGACAATCTATGACAAAACATGACAATTACTGCCATAACCATCTGTAGAATTTGAACTCCCAGGCTGCTTCTGGGGCCATCCACTGGATGTATTGTCCGCAACAGTTCCATCAGTGTGTTGCTGATGGTGAACTGGATTTGTGCCACAATCATCCCTTCTGACCAATAAAGAGCTGCGGCACCAGTGGTTGGAGGAGCTGAGGTGGTGGTTGGAGGAGGTTGGTTGGATTGTCCCTCTGCATTTCCAGGGAACCCGAGACTTACAACTGCAGAGGTGACTGCCGTTGTTCAGTCCTCAGCCCATGTTGGTTCCACTGACTGGCAAACACAGCAAGATCTCTGTTCACCCGTGGCAGGAACACAAAGTGCAGTGCCCACAGATCCACCTCATTGATGATGTCGATGATCTGCTCCGTCTCTAAGAAGGTGAACAGGTCAGGTAAACGTTGGAGACTCCATGCCAGACGTCCCCCCACAGCCGCTCTATCCCCTGGTTGTGAGTGCTCCTTCCTCTGAGGGCACTTCCCCTCTCACCACCCCTGAATTGCTCCATGAAGGCACAGATACAGTTGTTTTCACCACCCCGGTCACATCTCACCCGGGATGGTACTCCGTAGCTGGTGATGGCTGCTTCGAATGACTCCATGACTGTGGCAGTCCTGTTGTTGTCAGAGGCCTTCAGAAACACAACAAGTCTGCTGTAACCATCCACAGCACCATGGATAACGATCCTCCACCTAAAAAACAAGACATTTGTTTTACAAAACGTTTTTTTCTCTTCTAGTGACGCCATTCTGTTTTTATTATTGATAACATTATTACAGTGCCGTGAGATGAGGTAGTCATTCAAAAATCCTATTTAAACACTTATTGCACACAGTGTCTCCATGCAATTATTATGTGACACTTTTATTCCTGAACTTATTTTGGCTGATCATAACAAAGGGGTTGAATACTTACTGACTCAAGACATTTTAGCTTTTAATTTTTAAATGAATTGAATGAATGTACAACATAATTCCACTTGGGTATTGTGTGTAGGCCAGTGACAAAGTCTCAATTTAGTCCATTTTAAATTCAGTTTGTACCAAAACAAAATGTGGAAAAAGTCAAGGTGTAAATATTTTCTGAATGGACCATATAAGCAGATAAATCATTATTTTTTTACAATGTTAAGTTTGTAAAAACATGTAGCGTGAATCGTTGTGACATATGAAATACGAGTGAGAGTGTAATCAATGTCTAATAACCACGTACATTTTTTATGAATGTGTTAAATTATTATGTGACTTGGAGTCATATTCATGTCTTGATTGGTCAAGAAGCTAATTTGACGGTCCAATAGGGTTATTTGACAGGTCATATAGTGTTATTTGACGTGTATCTTTTTGACATGCAAAGACCCAAATGATGTTCCATATCCAGCAGAGGAATTATATTTCTGAGTGCATGATATTCAGTTTCACTGGAATATAATATGTTATATAGATGGTCGTAAACTGAAGTAATTCATGTCTGGTTGAAGTCCATGAATGGGCATTGAAACATATCTGTATCCATTCATCATCAGAAGTGTCTCCCAGGTCTCCCTCACATTTTTGTTTGACGTGTTTTGTTTCATCAGAAAAAGCCTCTATCAACCCTTGATACAATTTGGAAATCAACTTCAGAGGTTTGTCAGACTGCCTTAAAATAGTTTCAGTCTTTGAAGCTTCTGGTGTGTCCAGTGTTTGCTGCGCCGAGAGAATAAAGTGTTGCATCTGAAAAAGTTCATCTCAGCAGTCACAGACTGGTCTTCCCTGGCTGCTTGACCATGCTGAGACCCCTGTCACCATCTGATCCTGCTCAGGCATGACAAAGAATTGCCTTGAAGTACATTTATACATTATATTATCCAAGAATAGAATCAATGGTTCAACCATTGAAATGACCATTATTCCCAGATCCCAGACTGTATCATACCATCAACTCAAGATGGAACTTTGTATCCATTCATTGACTGTTATAATATACTGCAAATTTCAACTGAGCTCTGTAGACTGGTCTTTACTGGCTGTCTGACCCTGCTAGGACACCGGTCAACATCTGATCCTTCTAAGACATGATGAGCATAATGTTGTGTACTGACTGACAGTGAAGCCTGTAGAGCTGTTTATACAATAGTGTGAAACGGAGGGAATTATATAGGGAAACTGACAGATCAATAACTTTACATTGCTATACTGACTAATAAAAGCTCCTTGCGCTGTCAAAAACCATCAGAATATTGGTCTTCAATTGTTTGGCCACTGGTTCCATTTCATACACGAAACATAAACTCTTTAATCCCAACCCTCAGCCACTCTCAGCCCATCCCAACTATCACCATAGACCACCCTTGTTTGGTTTCCATGAGCCATATATTTATCAATTGTGCTGTGATGTTTTACAAAATGTTAAAAACCTTTCTACTCATATTTTATCCACAGATTGTGAGCTAAAGATGAAAACCTTTCCTATTAGTATTATTATATTATTTATTGACTGACTATGGCTTTCCAAATTGCCCTACACTGCTATTTTTAAGGTTCATTTTAATTGCACATGATTTTTTTAACCAATCCTGGACCTGTGACCAGAATTAAGCTACATAGGGGCAATACCAGAATAAAATATCTATTGATTCTGTCTCTTCGCAGAAAAATCTACAGAGCTGGGATTGTTTTATGCCCCATATATATATATATATATATATAGTAATCTATTGGTGGCAAAAATTGTATATAGTAATTTAAATGGAAAAACTCTTAAGTGTTGAATCAAGTGTAGTTTGAATCAATCGTAACACTCTCACTACTTCATCACAGAGGGAAAGGCCAGCAAATCATATTATTTATTGGGCAAACATTGCATCTTGAGTTAGATAGACATATTGACTAGCCAACCATTGATTGTAGCTTTGCTGGCACTTCCCTCTGTGATTAAGTAGTGGTAGTGTTATGATTTTTAAGAGGATGAAAAATAGCTTCTATACATAACTACATTTTGCAGTATTGCAGTCAACGGAAGTGCCATGTTCGTTAACAGATTTCTACATTTTATTTCAGTGCCAGCTGGCAAGTGTCTTCACTGACATGTTCAACCTCTCCCTGACCGAGTCTATAATACCTACATGTTCAAGCAGACCACCATAATGCCTGTGGCCAATAAAGCGAAGGTAACCTGCCTAAATGACTACCGCTAAGTAGCACTCAAGTCAGTAGCCATGAAGTGCTTTGAAAGGCTGGACATGGGTTACATCAACACCATCATCCCAGAAATCCTAGACCCATTCCAATTTGCATTCCGCCCCAACAGATCCACAGATGACGCAATCTCAATCTCACTCAACACTTCCCTTTCCCACCTGGACAAAAATAACACCTATGTGAGAATGCTGTTCATTGACTACAGCTCAGCGTTCATCACCATAGTGCCCACAAATCTCATCACTAAGCTAAGGACCCTTGGACTAAACACCTCCCTCTGCAACTGGATCCTGGACTTCCTGGCGGGCTGACCCAGGTGGTAAGGGTAGGCAACAACACATCTGCCACACTGATCCTCAACACGGGGGCCCCTCAGGGGTGCGTACTTAGTCCCCTTCTGTACTCCCTGTTTACACTGTTATTAAGTTTGCTGACGACACAACTGTGGTAGGCCTGATCACTGACGACGATAAGAGAGCAGGTCAGAGATCTGGTGGTGCCAGGACAACAACCTCTTCCTCAACATGAGCAAGACAAAGGAGATGATCATGGACTACAGGAAAAGGAGTGCTGAACACGCCCCCACATCGACAGGGCTGTAGTGGAGCAGGTCAAGAGTTTCATGTTCCTTGGTGTCAACATCACGAACAGACTCTTGTGGTCCAAACACACCAAGAAAGTCGTGAAGAGGGCACTACAATGCCTTTTCCCCCTCAGGAGACTGAAAAGATTTGACACGTTGTAGTGGAAATTTCCTGTATTACCAAATCATGAGAGCAAACCACCACACAAGTCAGAGTTATAAAGTCCATCTTTAATTATTATGAGCTCCATCACAACCCTGTGACTCTCAGATCAATTCAGTGTCTATAAATTAATTCTCTGAGAGTGCTTACACATTGCAACTGAGATCCTTTATAGCAAAGACACACATAGCCAGACAGCATTGGCTATAAATTATCGTTCAGCTTTGTCTCCTAAACTATGTTCTTATCTCGCTCTTGGTACCACTCAGGACCAAAAACAAAACCTCATCCAATAGCATATATCAAATACACCCCTTCCTGGACAAGATCACAGAGAGACAGTGACTGGCACACAGACATTGTGGAGCCAAGAGATAATTGGTTCCCCCTCAATCATCCCTTCACATGGTTTAAAAGATACGTTTACACATGACATATTCACAGATAAGACTAACCAGACCTCTCCCCCCTCTGGGCCCACATAAGCATGCTATAAAACGAATAAAACATCTTATTTATAAATGTTACCTAAAGAATTCTGATTCTGCTTCGACAACGTGTCCCCAGATCCTCAAAAAGTTTTACAGCTGCACCATTGAGAGCATCCTGACCGGTTGCTTGACTGCCTGGTATGGCAACTGCTTGGCATCTGACCATAAGGTGTTACAGAGGGTAGTGTGTACAGCCCCAATACATCACTGGGGCCAATCTTCCTGCCATCCAGGACCTATGTAGCAAGCGGTGTCAGAGGAAGGCCCCAAAAAATAGCCAAAGACTCGTCACCCAAGTCATAGATTGCTACTGTACAGAAAGCAGTACCGGAGCGCCAATGTCTAGATCCAAAAGGCTCCATAACAGCTTCTACCCCCAAGTCATAAGACTGCTGAACAATTAATCAAATGGCCACCCGGACAAATTACATTGATCCCCCTTTGCTTTTACACTGCTGCTACTCACTGTTTATTCTCTATGAATAGTCACTGTACCCCTACCTACATGTACAAATTGTGGCGCTACAAAGTATTAACTTATGGGGGCGGAATAATTTTGCACGCCCAATTTTTCAGTTTTTGATTTGTTAAAAAAGTTTGAAATATCCAATAAATGTCGTTCCACTTCATGATTGTGTCCCACTTGTTGTTGATTCTTAAAAAAAAATACAGTTTTATATCTTTATGTTTGAAGCCTGAAATGTGGCAAAAGGTCGCAAAGTTCAAGGGGTCCGAATACTTTCGCAAGGCACTGTATATACTTCTCTTCTGTCATATGTTGCCCTAGAAGACTAAATGAAACCTTGCTCGTCAGAATATCATAAATCGATAGAATGAATTCTTCAATTTAGTTGACATCTGTAAAGCTTTCTCTGTGACCTCTGGTTCTTTCATGGAGCCAAGATGTTTAGGGCCCGGGGAGAAAATGCAATAACTAAAAAAAGAACAGTGCTAAATTTTCACATTTTTCAAATGTCATCACTTTGACCAATTGTAAGGAAATAGAAAGCATGTTTCAGATAAGATTTCCCGACATGTTTCTGATAAGATTTCAGTTCGACTTGGATACATATTTTATGTGGTTGAAATACTATCCGATTTTTATGATTCTGATAAATATAGCGCCTCTGTCAGGATTTGGCCAGGGTTGTTCCGGTTTTTGGTCACTAGATGCCCCCATTGTGCCTTTTGACCTTTTGTTTTCCCTTGATCCCCATTATTATTTGCACCTGTGCCTCGTTTCCCCTGATTGTATTTAAACCCTTTGTTTTCCTCAGTTCTTTGCTCTGTGTTTGTATGTTAGCACCCAGCCCTAGTACTCTGTGAACTCTTGTTGATCCCGGTGGACTCTCTTGTGGAATTCTGTTTTTTGTTCTTGTTTGTTTATTTTTGAGTATCTTTTGAGGCTTTTTGTGCTATACCTTCCACCTTGTGGATTTACCTTTTTGTCTTGGAGGATTACCTTTGTTCTTGTGGGATTCTTTTTGAGGTTGTGGAGTTACATGTTTTCCTGAAGAACTTCACTTTTTACTTCATTAAATACACCGTTTCAAGTACTGCTGTGTCTGCCTCATCTTCTGGGTTCTGCCGACTATTCGTGGTTCAGTTAGTTAAGTGACTGTTTCTCACTCCGGAGACCTGGGAGTGATGGTATCCAACTGTGCATTCACATTCTCCTCCACTCCTGTTCTCGAGTCCAATTTTGGACTACATTTAGTGTATAATTGTACTGCAAGAAATGCTTACTTTTGCAGCAGTTCATGTTGAGGCTATGTGAGAGGTAATAGATCTACAGTCTGTGTCCAGATTTCAGATTCCATTTATCCCATCTGAACAGTAGGCCACAGTTCCCTTGATGTGCCACAGGCCTATTTGAAGTCCCGATCTTGTGACTGTCTAATTTGTATAGTACCTCAATCATCACACATAACATAGCTGACACTGCTATCACCCTCTTTTACCAATTCATCACATTTTTCCCAAACATTAATTTTCTGGTCCTCCCTTCTCTTTATTTTCAACTCTCCAAATGGCAGCTTTTGTCTTATTGAATTAAACTCAGCACTTTGTCATTTTTGGCTCCATGGGATCGACATGAACTTTCTCTGCCCTTTCCCAAAAGCATTTGGTGACGGGCATGTAGCACGTCTACAGTTTGGCCCTAAGCTTAGACTTACTCACTAATCGATATAGCCTAAAAAAAGGGCTGCCCAACCCTCTTCCTGGAGATCTACCGTTCTGTGGGTTTTCAGTCTAACCCTAATTTAACACACCTGATTCTTCTAATTAGCTGCTCAACAAGACCTTAACTAGCTGAATCAGATATGCTAAATTAGGGTTGGACTGAAAACCTACAGGACAGTAGATCTCCAGGAAGAGGGTTGGGCAGCCCTGGCCAAAAATAATGAAAGAAAAACGTCAATGAAGCCTATAGATAGATATAAATTGTACAAGAATGATACATTTGTTATGTTTTAAGATAGGTTATTGTTTTCTCTTCATTCAGTCCGCCCACCACCCACCCTCCCTTCAATCACACAATACTTAATCATCCTAAACCCACCTGCCCCACTGATATATCCGCGGTGGAGTTGAGGTTATGAGTCAATCCGTACATCACACACACACACACACACACACACACACACACACACACACACAAACACACACACACACACACACACACACACACACACACACACACACACACACACACACAAATTTAAATTTAGCCTTTTGGGGGCCCTATGTGGGATTTGGCAGCGGAGAGAAAAATTTGCATCCCATTTATGTCGCTTGTTGTCGCTTGTTGACTGAGCCAGCACTGCACTAACCTAACCAGGAGGATGAGAGTCACACCATGACAATTTCATTCTTGGTGTAATTTTTCTTCCTTTAAAAGGTATAAAGGGTCAGTGATGTGACAGTAGTTTAGTGTGGAATAGTTTCGTTTGTTCACAAACTTGAGAGTGTGACTTTGAGCGAGCACAACTGAATTTCCGCATGCAGTAAATTTGAGAGCAGAGATGTATGTATTCTCACAAATACGCTGTATCCCCACACTGATGTCTTTTCTCCCTCTCACACCAATTTTCCAGTTCGCTCTCCAAAATGTATTTTGCTCTTGCAACTGCTTTCTATAATTTTATAACAGGGGGAAATTCTAGCCAATGAACATAACTTGTAGCAGTTACCTGAAACACAATTGATCAGGATGTTGGACCAATCACGGTTTGACTGCCCTCTAACTGGATTTTTGACCATGGAGATGAAAGGGAAAAGTGAAATGTGAATGATGGCTGACAATAATAAAGAGGTAAGTTCAATAGTTTTTCAGTAGAGCAACTAGCTGACCAACTAGCTAACTAATCAACTATGATTTCAATTTAATCAGCTAACAGAGACAGGAGATACAGGAGTCCATTCTGTTCCAAGTAAATGACCTTGGCTCTCCTTTTTGCACAGCACTTCCTGCAGGTAACCTTGACACCACCCCTGTAACTTATTCATTACTGGTACTAAGAGTTCCTCTAATTTCTTTGAAGCTCTATGAAGGCATTGTGCATAGGACATTTGTCACGTAGAGAGGATGATGACCACTGGCCCCCAATATAGTGTAGGTAAAGGATGAAGTGATAACCTATTGTACGATAGCTCTCCACATGGTTGGTTGGGCATGAAATAACAGCAGGCTGTTCAATACTGAGCCATGCTGACTGACAAGTGGCTTGGATTTATACAGGGCAATTCCCCTGATAACAGATTGATGCTGAGACTCAGATCATATTTTTCACTTTAAAATATACTGAACAAAAATCTAATGCAACATGTAAAGTGTTGGTTCCATGTTTCATGAGCTGAAATACAACATCCCATACATTTTCCATATGCATTTATCTCAAATGTTTCGTCCAAATTTGTTTAGATCCCTGTTAGTGAGCATTTCTCCTTTGACAATATAATCCATCCACCTGACAGGTGTGGCATATCAAGAAGCTGATTAACCTCACTGGTGTAGGGGGCAGTATTTTCACATCTGGATGAAATTACATGCCCAGAGTAAACAGCCTGCTACTGGCCCAGAGGCTAGGATGTGCATATTATTAGTGGATTTGGATAGAAAACACCCTAAAGTTTCTAAAACTGTTTGAATGATGTCTGTGAGTATAACATAACTCATATGGCAGGCAAAAACCTGAGAAAAATCCAACCAGGAAGTTGGAAATCTGAGGTTTGTAGTTTTTCAAGTGATTGCCTATCCAATATACTTTGTCTATGGGGTCAGCTTGCACTTCCTACGGCTTCCACTAGATGTCAACAGTCTTTAGAACTTTGTTTCAGGCTTCTACTGTGAAGGGGGAGTGAATAAGAGCTGTTTGAATCAGGGGTCTGGTAGAAAGCCATTAGTTTAGTTACGCGCGCGGCCGTGAGCACGAGCTGTGTTCCTTTTAATTTCTAAAGACAAAGGAATTGTCCGGTTGAAACATTATTGAAGATTTATGATAAAAACATGCTAAAGATTGATTCTATACATCGTTTGACATGTTTTCACGAACTTATTGTGGAACTGGGATTCCTGGGAGTGTATTCCGATGAAGATCATCAAAGGTAAGTGAATATTTAGAATGCTATTTCTGACCTTTGTTGACTCCACAACATGGCGGGTATCTGTTTGGTGGCTGAGCACTGTACTCAAATTATCGCATGGTGTGCTTTTGCCGTAAAGCTTTTTTGAAATCTGACACAGTTGTTGCATTAACCCTCCCGTTGTCCTGGTACTGTGTCTAGTCCCTGTGTCCTCTGGGTCACCCTGTCCCGTCCTGGCTAAAGGCCCAATGTGCGCAAGTGTGACAGTAGGTGTGTGAACAGCCTTTGCAGATGTATTTCTTACACCTGCAGCACACCGTGTGTGTCTTGGAGTCCTTCTTGGGTGGGCAGAGCCGACACCTCTTCCTCTTACTTGCCCCGGTGGCCGGGGCAACGAGCGGGGCAGCGGCCGTGCCAGCGGCGGGGCCCTGGCGCTGTTGCTCAGGAGGCGCCGCCGTAGCACTCTGTAGGACTTTGACAAGCGCTGAGGCCGCTTCGGTGCGGGGCAGATGCTGCCTTCTTTGGATCAGCGGCTTCACGAGTGCCTTTCCCGGCTGCTCGAGGAACACCCTGCGCTTGTTCCGCTTGCCAGGCATCCAGTCAGGCTTGACCTCTCGCCATATGACAAAGGCGTTGTAGGAGAACACGTCGAGGATGTTGTGGAAGACGACCAGGGGCCAGCGGGCAGTCATCCGTCTGCAGCTGTAGGTGCCCACCACCTTGTCTAGGTTGTCCACGCCACCCTTGTTGTAGTTGTAGTCTAGGATGAGGGCCGGCTTCTTGTCGCGGCGATCGCTGATGTGGCCCTCTGTGTGCAGCGTGCTCAAGAGTAGCACGTTCTTGTTTCTCTTTGCCAGGTAGGACACCAGAGTGGCGGTGGGCGTGAAGGCGAACCTGGAGGACAGGACCTGTCTGCCCCTGGACTCGAGCAGCGCAGGCGGGAGCTCGGCCTTGTTCTTTCTCACCGTGCCCACCATGGTGAGGTTCCTCTCGAGGAGCCGCTGGCCCAGGTCGTAGGAGGTGAAGAAGTTGTTGCAGGTGACGTTGCGACCGCTCAGACCCGTTGTCAGATCGAGGACAACGCGCATCCCCTGGTTCTTCTCGGGGCCTCCGCCGGCCGCCTTGTCGGTGTACACTTGCATCTTCCAAGCGTAGCTGGACTTGGCGTCGCAGGCCACCCACGACTTGATGTCGTATTTGGCCGGCTTGTTGGGGATGTACTAACGGAAGGGACAGCGGCCTTTTTGGAAAGGGGACAAGACATTTGTGTGGTTACTGTGTGCAACGGGGTAGACAAGGGCCAACTGTTGTGTTACACACGCTCTGTATAGACATGTAAGCACATGCACACGCACGCACGCGCACAAGCGCAAGCACAGTACCTCTGAACGGGACCAGTTGCTCGTCCACCGTCACGTCGGGCCCCGGGTTGTAGAGGGCCGACAGCCACGCCTCCCACAGGTCCCAGACCTCCCGTATGGCTGCGAGTTTGTCCGTGGCGAGTCTGGCGGGTCTCGACTGGCGGTCGTCAAATCGCAGCAGCCTCGAATACCTGTGAAAGACCTTGAGCGACATGGTGGCTCGGAACACGGTCCTGCCGCTCTCGGCGTCCCACAGGCTTGCCGCGGCCTCGCCCCGGGACCTGTAGACGCCCGCTAGGATCAGCAGCCCTAGGTAGGCGCGCAGGTCCGTGGCGTCCATGGGTCGCCAGCCGTCGCCGTATTTTCTGGCCCCGTGCAGGTTCGTCATTTCCACAATTATCCTTTCTATCGCCGGTGTGACAAACAGGTGGAAGGCGGACGCGATGTCGCGGGCCTGTGTCGCGGCATAGGCCGTGGGGCCCGGAGTCTGGTCCGGCCCGGCGTGGCAGATCGCCAGGGGCCCGCGGTGGCGGCCGTAGGCCATGGGGGACCACTCGATTTTGCCGTTTTTCGACATCAACGGAGGCTCCCGTCGGTCCGGGTCCGAGGAGATCTCTTGCTCGCCGCGGTCCTCGTGCTCGTCCTCGTGCTCGTCCTCGGGCGCCTCTTCCTCGGGCTGCTCTTCCCCAGAAGAGGGAGAAGAGGCATCGTCGACCTCGCGGCTCTCGGGGTTGTATTCCTCACCGTCTTCCTCTTCCGAAACCTCTTCGTCCTCCTCCTCCTGGCAATCCGAGTAGTCTTCTTGGTCCACGCTGGACAAGATCTGTTCTAGAACCTGCGCGGCCGTAAAACGCGCGGCCATGGCTGATCGGTGGAGCCGAGCGGGTCCGCTGAGCTGCGGGCAAGAGCGCACTTGGCACGGGTGGGGAGCCGGTCACTTTGTGTGTGTGTGTGTGTGTGTGTGTGTGTGTGTGTGTGTGTGTGTGTGTGTGTGTGTGTGTGTGTGTGTGTGTGTGTGTGTGTGTGTGTGTGTGTGTGTGTGTGTGTGTGTGTGTGTGTGTGTGTGTGTGTGTGTGAGGGTGTTGCCGCTGACAATATTAGTATCCTCTCTACGTAGGGCCGGCCGGCCGGACTGGGAAGACCTAGCAACAACACCCTTCGGCTTAGTACTGAAACATCCATCGGTTGGCCAGGTAATCCAACCTCACATCATAGTTGTGTCTCACATCTTCTAGGCTATCATGTTTCCTATATAAGCTAGTGGTGGTGTAGATACTCTTTCAACGGTAGCTTCTGCAATGGCATCGAACTCAGGCTTCAATGGCAAACCCACACAGGAGCCTTCACTGGTATGCCAAGGTAGCAATCGCTTCCTGATGTTAACTGACGAAAGCAGCCCCTGGCTTCGGGCTGAGACGAGTGATACGGCCGATATGACCGATGCAGCTAATGATATGTTCAACCGTATGGTCGAATTTGCTACATCAGGCCCTCCTTTCACATTAACTTTCAAAGTGATGATGTCAAGCTACGGCAGAGTCAATACGTCTATCTCTGTGGAGGGCAACAGAAGAATGATGGCCATTTTGCAGGATATACACGAGTGCCCGTATAGGCACAGCATCTATCACACCTATATGTATAGGGCTCACATGGTATGTATAAGTCATTTATAAGCGCTGTAGGTGCTGCTGCTGACAAAGCACCGGGAACGTCTTCTCGGGTGTCAAACTGCTCCGGCGACGTCAAACAACCAACCCAAGACGACTTTGATGTTTGCCTTACCACGGAGATCGATCAAACTCTACAGCATCAGACTAGGATTGAGACTGGTCCTAGGTGCCCCAAGAACATGATACTCATCTTGAACAAGGGACGGGGTTATAACATGGAAGACATCTGGTGCGCAATGAAGAATGTGGTGTGCCGAGTGTTGCTCTCTACCTACCTGCCACTCTGTGGACTAGATGGAATGGGGAGGGATATGAGCAAGATGATGGAAGGACCAAGTGTGGAAGGGGCAAGCTCAGAAGGAGCAGGTGTGGATGTAGGACAACCGGTAGCCGCCACGGATGAAGGGTCCGGTGTGGATCTCGGACACCCGGCATGTAACAAATAGCCCAATCCGCATTGCCAGGATAGTGGCGCAGGTTTGCTTTTAATATGTATCACTTCTATATTATTGAGAATATAACCATGTCAATGTACCATTGTGTCTGTATCCATTGCAAATGATCCACTGCAAACGAACACTAGTAAAATTATGAAATGCTACAGAAGTGTGTGTGTGTGTGTGTGTGTACAATAAAACTCACAAACACAGAGTGCATCTGGTAACATCATGTATTTCATGTACAACTGCAACAGAAACTGTTCACAATCATTCATTGTGTCAGAACGAGTGTCATCTGGAGCCGTGTTCAACTCTGGTTAACAAGTGTGTGGCACGGGTACAAGTCACAGCCTGGATCCCATAGCGGTCTTAGTCGTGACTTAGCGGTCGATCGTAGCGCCGGGTGGAGAGTGGCACTCAGTGGTCATCACATCATGCGGAGCACTTTATATATGCATCGTGTCCAACCCAGTGCATAGTGAGAGGGGAGTAAAATAGAAGAGTATTGCCATTTCCAAAGCAGTCAAAGCCTTGCTTTGTGCACGACCAAAACTGATTTTACCCTCTGTGTAAATAGACAGACCCGGACATGCTATGCTCCCGAACTGGGACTCAGTGAGATCTCTCACGGCGATATATCCACTCAGGCGGAATGCAAGTGGAACTCCGTTATCCTGGGGTCTCTGAACCTTGAGGGGGATAAGGAGACAGAATCAATGTGTTACACAAGCTCACTACCTTACCCTTGTCCGTTTAACACAGTGACAGTGTATGACTTACGGCGCAATCAAGGTATTTCCTAATGCACATCTTAAGGTCTGTCAGACCCTTGGAGCCTGGTCCATTGTCAAAGGATGTGTTCTCTAACAGTGTCTATGGACAGGATACCATTCTGTGGTGAGAAGGTTCCATTTATCTGGAAGTGTAGGTGAGACCGGTATAAGTGCTGGGCCATTCTTGCAGGATAACAGCACTCTTTGATAGTGAGGCAAAATAGATAGAACAGGTGTTTGTAGGACAGGTCCTCCAATTACCAAGCTAGGAGCATCATCATGGTTATATTGCAAATGAATGGCTGGACGGTCTTGTCCTAATCGGGTCCTCAAAGGAACCATTGTTTACCAAGGATTACCAAGCTTGAGGCAGCAACATGGTTGACTTGTGCATCTGTGGTCGGATTGGTCAGACAGATGTGGAATACACAGCACTGTTTGGTCAGACCTTAACAACCCCCTCAAAAGTCAATGAGGCTATATATAAGCTACTATAACTGAACTACTATACCAATCAGAATGGAGAAATACAAGAGAGGCCCTGTTCTAGGCAACGGGTGCATATGGAACCGTGTACAAAGTTAGACGTGTGACTATCTCCACCTACGAGATTATCACAAGGACTCTATGTCCCAAAGACCACCCCAGTGCATCAAGTACCCGGACCTGTGCAGCGGCTGGCTGGGTCGCTCTGACCCACGAGCGCAGAGCTCAACTACAACACTCGGCTGCTCTCTAGCACACAGCGGAGCACGTCCGGATCTGTGCAGCAGCTGGCTGGGTCGCTCTGACCCACGAGCGCAGAGCGCAGAGTCCTGGAAACACAGGGCCTGGGTCGCTCTGACCCACGAGCGTAGAGCGCAGAGCCCTGGAAACACAGGGCCTGGGTCGCTCTGACCCACGAGTGCAGAGCGCAGAGCACGACTCTAAGACTCGCAGACTCTCTACTACGCTCAAAGGCACACGCCTCGCCAGTGGCTGGCAAGGTCGCTCTGACCCATGAGTGCAGAGCGCAGAGCCCTGGAAACACAGGGCCTGGGTCGCTCTGACCCGCGAGCGCAGAGCGCAGAAAGGGGAGCCCTCCACACACAGAACCTGGGTCACCCCGACCCCAGGACCACGGGAGGGTTAAGGAGAAGTATATATTTAATTCTATGCATAACACTTGTATCTTTCATCAATCTTTATGATGAGTATTCCTGTAAATTGATGTGGCTCTCTGCAAAATTAACGGATGTTTTGGAGGCAAAACATTACTGAACATAACGTGCCATTATAATATTTGGATATACTAACCAAAAGGAGGTTTTTGGACATAAATGATGAACTTTATCGAACAAATCAAACATTTATTGTGGAACTGGGATTCCTGGGAGTCAATTCTGATGAAGATCATCAAAGGTAAGTGAATATTTATAACGCTATTTCTGACTTCTGTTGACTCCAACATGGCGGATATCTGTTTGGGATGTGTTGGTCTCTGAGCGCCGCACTCAGATTATTGCATGGTTTGCTTTTTCCATAATTAAAAAAAAAAATCTGACACAGCGGTTGCATTAAGGAGAAGTATATTTTAAATTCTGTGAATAACACTTGTATCTTTTATCAATGTTTATTATGAGTATTTCTGTAAATTGATGTGACTCTGTGCAAATTCACGGGATGTTTTGGAGGCAAAGCCAAATGTAAACATAGGTTTTTGGATATAAATATGAACTTGATCGAACAAAACATACATGTATTGTGTAACATGTTGTCCCAGGAGTATCATCTGATGAAGAATATCAAAGGTTAGTGATTCATTTTATCTATTTCTGCTTTTTGTGACTCATCTCTTTGGTTGGAAAATCGCTGTATGCTTTCTGTGACTAGTTGCTGATCTAACATAATGATATGTTCTGCTTTCGCCGAAAAGCCTTTTTGAAATCGGACACTGTGGTTGGATTAACGAGAATTTTATCTTTAAAATGGTGTCTAATACTTGTGTTTGAGAAATTAGAATTATGAGATTTCTGACCCTGTTCCTAGACAGGTTAAGGTTGCAGTGACACATCCATAACCTGAGCAGAAACCAGATTGCATACCAGAGAGAATACTGAAGACATAAAGATAGCCAGTCAGTTGATTATTGTCAAGTTTTTCCAACACTTTTGATGAACAGGGCAAAATAGACATAGACCTATCACAGTTAGGATCAGCTTGATCCTAAAAATAACATGGGTAACTATTTACACACTTTCAATATTTGGAAGACCCTCAGTCCTCTATCAAATCAAATCGCTTTGTATAGCCCTAGCCTAAAACCCCAAACAGCAAGCAATACAGGTGTAGAAGCACGGTGGCTAGGAAAAACTCCCGAGAAAGGAAAAAACCTAGGAAAAAACCTAGAGAGGAACCAGGCTATGAGGGGTGGCCAGTCCTCTTCTGGCTGTGCCGGGTGGAGATCACAGTAGTTGTAGAGGGTGCAACAGGACAGCACCTCAAGAGTAAAAATGAACAGTTTAGGGTTCCATAGCCGCAGGCAGAACAGTTGAAACTGGAACAGCAGCAAGGCCGGGTGGACTGGAGACAGCAAGGAGTCATCATGGCAGGTAGTCCTGAAGCATGGTCCAAGGGCTCAGGTCCTACGAGAGAAAGAAGGAGAGCAGACTTAAATTCACACAAGACACCGGATAAGACAGGAAACGTACTCCAGATATAACATACTGATCCTAGCCCCCACCCACTTTGCCATACAACCCCACCAACTTTGCCAAAACTCAAGACAATATTCTGCTGCTGATGCCAGATGCCATAGCAGTCTCTTTCTGATGTAAAGCAGAGTGTCACTGAGCATGTGGTGCATGTGATGGGAGACTTCATCTTGCAAACAACACAGCAACGCATCCAAATATATTTGGGCAGATGAACACTTGTGGCAGGAGCAGAAGGTACAGGGCTTGGTGCAGTGGTGCTGTAGCCAGCAAGCTCCTTGATGTTCCCTCTAATGTAGACTGATTGGAGGAAGCATGCTGGCTGTGTTGAGATGTATGGGTTTGCATTCTACACAATACCATTTTATATATATATATATATATATATATATATATATATATATATATATATATATATATATATATATATATATATATATACACACAGACATAGGCTATGGTCGTTCTCATACAAACAAACAGACCCTCACTCACAATGACTAGCTAACGTGTACTTTATCCATTTCATTACATCTTTATATATTGCAAATAAAATGTAAAAACAATCACAAATAATATTTTATATTCATGTCAAACAACTGCATAAGCATGAGAACAACTTACCAGTCCAAAACAATGTCCTCTCCGTTCAAAAAATATGCCTCAGTTTCAGAGTCTTCAAAATGGAGTCTTCAAAAAGCAGATCTGTCTCACTTTCACAATGAATTTCCTCTAAAATTGTTTCTGCATTTGTATATCTAGTCTTAGAATTAGCTTTCCTTGACTTATTCGCCATGATGTTGGATAAATAAACAGCTGAAGATGCAAGTCACCGAAATACTGCTGTGCCTAATAAGCTTTGCTCCTTCACGGTTGAATTGGCAATGGCGAAAGAGCGGTCCTTACGCCAGCGTTCAATGGAAAGGTTTGTCTTACAACAAAGAATCATGGGATATTGCTGTTTACCACTGCTCATTGGCTATCTACCCAGCTAGATTTCAAGACGATCAGTGGTCATTGGGTTAAAACACAGTCAATCATATAATTGGTGCACAATGGGCTCGTCACTTGTTGTCTTCCAATCAGTTTTTCCGGGTCAATACGTCCCGCAAAATGACCCATCAGGTTTGGTTGTGTTACAAACGAACAGTTGATTGCAAGGAAACCAAACATGACTGGATAAAGTCAGGGAAAGTCTGTCTATTTTACGTTGGATGTTGGATGTCAAAAATTGAATGACACGAAATTCAACGAGATAAGCGTTCAAAATGTTTTGTGTTAGGCTATAAAAAAATGGATTTAACCGAACAAAAGACCATTCATTGTGTAACAATGAGCCTTGGGATTGCAACCAGAGCAAGATTTACCTTCAAAGGTAAACGATTTATTTCAATGCAATCTGTGATTTTGTTCCGCAAGTGCTGGCTGAATAAGTAGTTTGATATGGGGGTCTGTGCTCAGATAATCGCAGCGTATTCTTTCGCAATAAATCATGTTTTTAATCTGACAACACAGTTGGATTAGCAAGATTCTAGGTTTTCGAACCATGTGAGACACTTGAATTTTCATGAATGTTTAATATGACTATTTATGTAGCGATCACCGTATGTTGTCGAATTTAATCCCGCTAACGGGTTCGATGCGCAGAGAGGTTAAGAGATTAAACTTCTTCTGGATCAGAGTCCCTTCCACGGGACGGTTGAGCACAGGATCATCTATAATGTCATTGTAAGCTATAGCGTTACGATTCCCCTTCACTGGAACTAAGGGGTTTAGCCGGTAGCATTCTCCAGACAAACCAAGATTTGTCCATCGCACTGCCAGAGTCCAATGGAGGTGAGCTTTACACCACTCCAGCCAACGCTTGGCATTGTGTATGGTGATCTTACAGCACTTACAGTTTTCCGGGGCAGCTCTAGCAAGGCTGAAATTTGATGAACTGACTTGTTGGAAAGGTGTTATCAGTGACATGTTGAAAGTCACTATGCTCTTCAGTAAAACAATTCTCCTGCCCATGTTTTTCTATGGAGATTGAATGGCTGTGTGCTCGATTTTATACACCTATAGCCGAATCAGCTCATTCTACATCTGCATTGCTTGCCGTTTGGGGTTTTAGGCTGGGTTTCTGTACAACACTTTGTGACATCAGCTGATGTAAGAAGGGCTTTATAAATACATTTGATTTGAAGGGTGACTTTAACTGTGTTAACCTTTCTAGCGCACCACATATGATTATGTTAGGTCATAGCCAAGTCAAAAAAACACAGCCATTTTTCCAGGAAAAAATAGGAGTCACAAAAAGCAGAAATATAGATCAAATTAATCACTAACCTTTGATGATCTTCATCAGATGACACTCATCGGACATCATGTTACACAATACATGTATGTTTTGCCCGATAATGTGCATATTTACATCCAAAAGTCTCAGTTTACATTGGCACCTTGTGTGCAGTAATGTGTTGATTCCAAAACATCCGGTGATTTTGCAGAAATACTCATAATAAACATTGATAGAGGATACAAGTGTTATTCACAGAATTAAAGATAGACTTCTCCGTAATGCAACCGCTGTGTCAGATTTTTTTTTTATCAGGAAAAAGCATAATCTGAGAACAGCACTCAGAACCCAAAACAGCCAGAGGAATAGCCACCATTTTGGAGTCAACAAAGTTAGAAACACCATAAATATTCACTTACCTTTGATGATCTTCATCAGAAGGCACCGTCAGGAATCCCAGGTCGACAATAAATTACTGATTTGTTCCATAAAGTTACATAAAGTCCGTAATTTATGTCCAAATAGCCACTTGTTGTTAGCGTGTTAAGCCCAGTAATCCATCTTCATGAGGCGCAGGCACTTCATCCAGACAAAACCTCGAAAGGTTCCATTAAAGTCCTTTAAAAACATTTCAAACAATGTATGGAATGTTTTTAAAGGAATGTATGGAATCAATCTTTAGGATGTTTTTAACATAAAACATCAATAATGTTCCAACCGGAAAATTCCTTTGTCTTCAGAAAAGCACTGGAACAAGAGGTAACTCTGTCGAGAGGTAACTCTGTCGGGAGCACGCGTCATGAGACCAAGGCACTCTGCCAGACCACTGACTCAGAGGTCTCATGAGCCTCTCCTTTATAGTAGAATCCTCATTCAAGTTTCTAAAGACGGTTGTCATCTAGTGGAAGCCGTAGGAAGTGCAACTTTATCCATATCTCAATGTGTATTCGGTAGGCCAAGCTTTGAAAAACTACAAACCTCAGATGTCCCACTTCCTGGTTGGATTTTTCTCAGGTTTTTGCCTGCCATATGAGTTCTGTTATACTCACAGACATCATTCAATTAGTTTTAGAAATTTCAGAGTGTTTTCTATCCAATACTAATAATATGCATATATTATCATCTGGGACAGAGTAGGAGGCAGTTCACTCTGGGCATGCTATTCATCCAAAAGTGAAAATGCTGCCCCCTATCCCAAAAAGGTTCAAGTCACCATTGGACACATGGTGAAATCCCTGAGAAGTTTCCTTCCACTCTGGCAACTGGACGCCTGTATCTTTGTAGTGACTGGGTGTATTGATACACCATCCAAGTGTAATTAATAACTTCACCATGATCAAAGGGATATTCAATGTCTGCTTTTGTTTATTTTTACCCATTTACACCATCTACTTCTTTGTGCAAGGCATTGCAAAACCTCCCTGTGTTCTAACATCTTTGTTTGAAGTTCACTGCTTGACTAAAGGAACTTACAGATAATTGTATGTGTGGGGTACAGAGATGAGGCAGTCATTCAGAGAGTATTATTTCACACAGTGAGACCATGCAACCTATTATGTGATTTGTTAAGCAGATGTCGCTCTGGATAAGAGCGTCTGCTAAATGACTTAAATGTAAATGTAAATGTTTACTCCTTAATTTATTTAGGCTTGCCATAACTTTTTATGGCTGCAGGGGCAGTATTGAGTAGTTTGGATGAAAAGGTGCCCATTGTAAACGGCCAGCTCCTCAGTCTCAGATGCATATTATTATTATTATTATTGGATAGAAAACACTCTGAAGTTTCCAAAACTGTCAAAATATTGTCTGTGAGTATAACATAACTGATATTGCAGGCGAAACCCTGAGGAAAATCAAAACAGGAAGTGGCTTCTATTTTGAAAACTCCATGTTCCATAGCCTCCCTTTGCTCCATTTAAAGGGATATGAACCAGATTCCTTTTCCTATCGCTTCCTCAAGGTGTCAACAGTCTTCAGACATAGTTTCAGGCTTTTATTTAGAAAAATGAGCCAGAACAATAACATCGCGTCAAGTGGTCACATGAGTTTTACTCGCGCAACAGAATTTGGATAGGTATTGATTTCCCTCTACTACTGTGAAAGACATTTGCGGTTCATATATTATCGATTATATATTTTTAAAACAACCTGAGGATTGATTATAAAAAACGTTTGACATGTGTCTGTGGAAATTATGGAAACTATTTGAAATTTTCGTCTGTGTTGTCGTGACCACTCTTTCCTGTGGATTTCTGAACATAACGCGACAAAAAAACGTCGGTATTTTGGATATAAAAATAATCTTTATGGAACAAAAGGAACATTTGTTGTGTAACTGGGAGTCTCGTGAGTGAAAACATCCGAAGATCAAAGGTAAACGAGTAATTTGATTGCTTTTCTGATTTTCATGACCGAGCTACCTAATGCTAAGTGTCCTTTTAATGTTTTTTCGTGCGATCGATAAACTTACACAAAAGCTTGGATTGCTTTTGCTGTAAAGCATAATTTCAAAATCTGACACGACAGGTTGATTAGCAAAAGGCTCAACTGTGTTTTCCTATATTGCACTTGTGATTTCATGAATATAAATATTTATAGTAATATTTATTGTATGTAGCGCTATGCTATTCAGCGGTTGTTGATGACACTTATGCCGATATCGGGATTGCAGCCATAACAAGATAACAAAGGGGTTGAATATGTATTGCCTCAAGACATTTCAGATTTTAATTTCTAAAAACCTAATTCTACTTTGACATTATTGGTTATTATGTATAGGCCAATGATACAAAATCTCAATTGAACCCTTTTTAAATTCAGGCAGCAACACAACAAAATATGGAAAGAATTTTAAATGGCGGACAAGATGGTGAAAAATCTGACATGTAAATAATTAGCTAATTTGTGAAATGTTGTCATTTACAGTGCCTTGCGAAAGTATTCGGCCCCCTTGAACTTTGCGACCTTTTGCCACATTTCAGGCTTCAAACATAAATATATAAAACTGTAGTTTTTTGTGAAGAATCAACAACAAGTGGGACACAATCATGAAGTGGAACGACATTTATTGGATATTTCAAAAGATTTCAGTCTCTCGATGTGCAAAACTGATAGAGACATACCCCAAGCGACTTACAGCTGTAATCACAGCAAAAGGTGGCGCTACAAAGTATTAACTTAAGGGGGCTGAATAATTTTGCATGCCCAATTTTTCAGTTTTTGCTTTGTTAAAAAAGTTTGAAATATCCAATAAATGTCGTTCCACTTCATGATTGTGTCCCACTTGTTGTTGATTCTTCACAAATTCAGTTTTATATCTTTATGTTTGAAGCCTGAAATGTGGCAAAAGGTCGCAAAGTTCAAGGGGTCGAATACTTTCGCAAGGCACTGTACCTTTTATTAACTTGCTGATATCCATTGACTCATTGTCCCTCAAAATTGACTTTAAAATTCCCCTCCTCGTCTACAAACCTTAAATGGCATCGGACCTGCCTATCCATCAGACCTACTATCCCCCATGAATCTCCACACATCCTAAATTTAAGCCGTGCCAAACTACTCCATGACGCTATGACCTGGCTACACACAATGGAGGGCTGTTTCTTTTGCTCCCACACACCACACATTTGGAACTCCCTTCCTGACAATCTCAGGGCTGCTCACACTCGTGAGGCCTTTAAAGCAGGCCTTAAGTTTCACGATCGTCATAATTACTGGACCAAAGCACAGCGTGATCTGGGTTCCACAAGTGAACCTCACAGCAAAACCAAAAACAATACATCTCAAACCGAAACATGAAGCTAACAATAGTGCTAACATGCAACTATCCATAGTCAAGATGCCAACAAGCACAAATGGCTGCCTAAATATGATCCCCAATCAGAGACAACGACAAATATCTGCCTCTGATTGGGAACCATACCTGGCCAACATAGAAACATAATCCCCTAGATGACCCACCTCTAGTCATACCCCAACATAGAAAATAAAAATCTCTCTATGGTCAGGGCGTGACATTAAGACTCGTCTCTATAAGCCTTTCTTTTACTTCTAGACTATGATTGTTGCTTTCGTAATTTGGTTATATATTTTTGTAGTCCTTTTTTAGATTATCTTTCATTTTATAAACTTTGGGATTATTATTTTATAATGAAAAGCACTTTACCAATGTAATAAATTATTATTATTTAAATTTAAAAAACAGAAGTTTGTTACTTTGAATTCCTTACGTAAGCCAGTGAGTCACTGGCGTACTGGTGCTCTTCCATGCCGTCCCTAGGAGGGGTGCGTCACTTGAGTGGATTAAGTCGCTGACGTGGTCCTCCTGTCTGGGTTGGGTTGTGCCGTGGCGGAGATCTTTGTGGACTATACTCGGCCTTGTCTCAGGATGGTAAATTGGTGGTTGAAGATATCCCTCTTGTGGTGTGGGGGGCTGTGCTTTGGCAAAGTGGGTGAGGTTATATCCTTCCTGTTTGGCCCTGTCTGGGGGGTATCATCTGATGGGGCCATAGTGTCTCCTGACCCCTCCTGTCTCAGCCTCCAGTATTTATGCTGCGGTAGTTTATGTGTCGGGGGGCTAGGGTCAGTCTGTTATATCTGGAGTATTTCTTCTGTCTTATCCGGTGTCCTGTGTGAAATTAAGTATGCTCTCTCTAATTCTCTATTTCTTTCTTTCTCTCTCTTGGAGGACGTGAGCCCTAGGATCATGCCTTAGGACTACCTGGCATGATGACTCCTTGCTGTCCCCAGTCCACATGGCCGTGCTGCTGCTCCAGTTTCAACTGTTCTGCCTGCGGCTATGGAACCCTGACCTGTTCACCAGACGTGCTACCTGTCCCAGACCTACTGTTTTCAACTCTCTAGAGACAGCAGGAGCGGTAGAGATACTCTTATTGATCGGCTATGAAAAGCCAACTGACATTTACTCCTGAGGTACAGACTTGCTGCACCCTCGACAACTACTGTGATTATTATTATTTGACCATGCTGGTCATTTATGAACATTTGAACATCTTAGCCATGTTCTGTTATAATCTCCACCTGGCACAGCCAGAAGAGGACTGGCCACCCCTCATAGCCTGGTTCCTCTCTAAGTTTCTTCCTAGGTTTTGGCCGTTCTAGGGAGTTTTTCCTAGCCACCGTGCTTCTACACCTGCATTGCTTGCTGTTTGGAGTTTTAGAAAAATACTGTAGCATGAAAACAAACTATATCCTGTCTGAGATCTGGATTCATGTCAAGTTTTCTGAGGGGCTAGCTTTGCTATGTGACATCCCCTTGACAATCATGAAACGTCTCCTTGTTGTCATTGAATGTCTCATGGATAACGTCCGACACAAATAGTAATCTTTCCATAATGTTCCCCTTCAAAATTCCTCGTGACATTATACTGCAACCGAACCGGTATCTGTACTGACCTCCCTCTTATGGTCCCGAGGTTAATGTCATGTTTTAATGTTCCTACAATGTTCTCAGAACATCAGTGGGATAACATCTCGCTGAAACCCTTAAAGCGGAATTTCCCAAACTTGGACCCAAGGGGTGCACATTTTGGTTTTTGCCCTAGCACTACACAGCTGATTCAAATAATCATCAAGCTTTGATTATTTTAATCAGCTATCTAGTACTAGGAGAAAAAAGTTCATGTGCACCCCTTGGGGTCCCCAGGACCGAGTTTGGGAAACGCTACCTTAAAGGGACCTAATGGGAACGTCTCCAAATGTCCTTAGGACGTTCCCTGTTTGCTGGGTTAATTTTTTATTTAATTTATTTAACCTTTATTTAACTAGGCAAGTCAGTTAATAAGAACAAATTCTTATTTACAATGACAGCCTGGCCAAACCAGGACAATGCTGGGCCAATTGTGCTCTGCCCTATGGGACTCCCAATCAAGGCCAGATGTGATACAGCCTGGAAACAAACCAGGGACTGTAGTGACACGTCTTGCACTAAGATACAGTGCCTTAGACCGCTGTGCAACTCATGAGCCCAAGACTAAATAGAATCTAATGAGTTGCTTGTCATACACTCTATAGTTCCATCTCTATGGAGTGGTTACTTGTTGACACAGAAACTACAATCCCATGTGATCATACACTATGATATATTTAGAGGCTACCAGGACAAGTTATTGAAGCAGTATCCCTCTATCAAGCAAGAAGACACATGGACACAACTTTCTTTATTTCTTTCACACCTCAGAAGTCTGATAATGTACAGATATTATCGGGGTCTTTATTTCTATTTTCAAGAATAAGAGTTTGAGGGAGGATGTGAATTAGTTTAGTCCAAGCCTACACAAAATCATATGATTCACACTTGAATTCATTCACATCCATACACACTCAAGCCATTTAAGGACTAAGAATTGCTGCATTGAACTATGGAAGAAAATTAACAAAAGTTATGGAGAACTCAACCCAAGTCAAGTTCTTTTATCTTTTTGGCTTACAAGAGACATTTAACAACAAATCGGTCTATTTTACCTTGTCTCTTATCACATACCTTCTCATCATCACTGTGAATCTGACTCTGATCATAACAATAATTCAGGAGAAAGGCCTCCATGAGCCCATGTATATCTTTCTGTGTAGTCTATGTATCAATGGATTGTATGGAACTGCTGGTTTCTACCCCAAGTTCTTACTGGACCTTCAGTCAGATGTTCAGGTGATATCTTATGGTGGATGTTTCACTCAAACCTATGTCATATACACATCTGTCATGTGTGAAATGTCTACTCTAACGGTGATGTCTTACGACAGGTATGTGGCAATATGCAGACCACTACTATATCACACCATTGTGACATCTTTAACTGTTAGAAAGTTACTCTTATTTTCTTGGTGTTATCCTTTATTTATAGGACTCATAGCAGTTAGTTTAGCCGTCGGAGTTCCTTTGTGTGGATCTCGCATTGACAAGATCTTCTGTGACATTCCATCTATACTGAAACATGCATGTTTACCCATTACCATCAATCAGATTTGGAGCAAATGCCTCGTATTGGTTCATGTTTTACAGTTACTTTACATTGTATTTTCTTACGGTCAGATTGTAAGGACTTGTGTAAAGTCAGCTAAGGGAAGGATTAAGTTCACACAGACATGTGTGCCACATTTATTAACAATTGTTATTTTCATCACAGTGACCCTGTTTGACAATTTGCAAGGGTGGAATAATGTAAATATTACACTAAATATGCGTAATGCAATGGCCGTACAATTCCTTATTATACCACCTGTCTTTAACCCTGTCATATATGGACTTAACCTCAAGCAGATTCGACGGGCAGTTCTTATAAAGTGTAATGCACATAAAATTATTGATATAAGATGTTAGTTACATGATTTTACACAACAGGGAGACTTCGTCATATCAGAAGTCAACAAAATAAAGGTCAAATCTGCCAAAACCTTTGCGCGGTTAAATGGCACGTCTCATTTCTTGATACCCATCGCCCTCTTCTGGGCAAGTGATTTATAAATAGTAATTGTAGTACACATTTCCTAACTAGGAAAAAGGTTGTATGCATCCCAAATGGCGTTCTATTCCCTATGTTGTGCACTACTTTTAACCAGAGCCAAAGTAGTGCACTAGAAAGTGAATAGAGTGCAGTTGATAGAACAAATCGGTGGCTCCTTATGCAGTTAAGACATTTCTAAAGAAGAATAACAATATGCAAAGCTGTTGTTTAAATATCTATTTTCCCAGCTGGGTGCTTTATTCTTAATACTCTCAGAAAATAAATAATGCTTCAGGTTTTTTTTAGGTTATTGAGTTGTGATAATGCATATATGTGCTTATAGCCAGGACTCTTCTTCAGTGTATCTCTCAAAATAAATGGATATTCACAACAACTTTGAAAGACAATTAATTATTTTATTGGTACAATAACAAGAATACACATGTATCTAGAAAGTATGGTTGCATGTAGGCAGTGGTGGAAAAAGTACCCAATTGTCAAACTTGAGTAAAAGTCTAAATATACCTCAGTATCAAAAGTAAATGTGATTACTAAAATATACTTAAGTATCAAAAGTAGATGTAAAAGTATACATCATTTCAAATTCCTTGTCACGACTTCTACCGAAGTCGTTTCCTCTCCTTGTTCCGACTGTGTTCGGCGGTTGACGTCACCGGTCTTCTAGCCATCACCGATCCATTTTTCATTTTCCATTTGTTTTGTCTTTGTCTTACACACCTGGTATCAATCCCCCAATTACTTCATCATAATTTAACCCTCTGTTCCCCCATGTTTGTCTGTGAGTGATTGTTTATTGTATTGTGGTCCGTTATTTGTGGCCTTGTATTTATTTGACGTGTATTGTTATTATTGTTGTTATTGTTGAGTAAATTGCGTTCATTACTCATATCTCAAATGAAAATGAAAATGAAAATGAATGAATGAAAATAGTACTTTTCAGTAGTACTCAAAGGGTTATGCTCAGCTAAAACTATTTGGCTAATCTATACTTCATATTAGCAAGTCCAACTCTTGAAGATCAAGGTGTATAACATTTATTGGAATGACTGGAATTCTGACAGACTTTGGTTTGTAATGTAAAGATAGAATTTAATCGTATTATTATATGTAGTAGAAAGCGAGGGATTAGAAGAAGCCTACATAACCAAACGATAAAGATACAATTTAACATCCATATATGGCCAGATATGTAAACTTTAAAACTGATTTACCCTGCAATAGATGTCGTTCAATTGGTAACATACATTTTTGTCATCTTCTAATGCCTCTTAAGGGGAAAGTAATCTAAAAGTAACTGAATGTAATCAGATTACGTTACTGAGTTTGGGTAATCCAAACATTACGTTGCTGATGACCATTTTTGAGGTAACTAGTAACTGTAACGGATTACATTTAGAAAGTAACCTGCTCAACCCTGTTAGTAGATGAGTAGTTGTGAAGTTACTATTACACTTTGGATTGTGTATCAATAATAAAAAATATTGTACAATCCAGGTGTGCAAAGCTCTTAGAGAGACTTACCCTGAAACACTCACAGCTGCAAACCCTAAAACATAAGCTAAACGTGAGTAGGACCTTTTCTGTTATTATTGTTTCATTTTTGTGATGTGACTTGTGTGTTTTGTTACTTGTAGTTGCATTAACTAATGGGGCTGAGGATGGTGGAAATCAGACATGTAAAACATTTTCTAATTTGTGAAATATTGTCATACCTTTTACTCAATTGCTGATCTACATTGGCTACCTATCACTCAAATAACTTCTCCTCCTCGTCTACAAAGCTCTAAAAGGCATCGGACCGGCCTACCTGTCAGACCTACTCTCCCCTATGAACCTCTACGCACCCTAAATTCAAACCACGCCAAAGCTCCATGCCCCCAGGATCTGGCTCCGCACAATGGAGAACCATTTATTTTGCATTCAAACTGAAGCTAGCAAGGTAACTCCTCAACAGTACCCAGAAACATGCCTTCAGTGTTCAGGATCAAGACTAAGAGATGGAGTACAAGATCCAGAAGAAGACTGGTCCTAGAATAAAACATATTCTCAATGGAGAATCTCCATTGACGGTGTATTTTAGTCCAGTAGTAGATTTAATCTGGGTCAGACTACCAGCCTAGCATGTCACCACACGTACATTGTTTGTTTTAAAGGATCATAGGCCACTAACACAGCCTGTTCAATAACATAACATTAAGGATGTGTATTCTTCTGATGTGCTGCACTATCCTACTAAACTTCTCTCTTTATTTAAGAATGGACCATGTGTACTGTAACAATTTTGCTTCCGTCCCCCTACTTGCTATATTTCTATAGAATTGAATAAAGCCTTTGAACCCCCTGGAGGGCCTGTTACAAAATGGTATCTGCTTCTCTATATAGTTTCCAGATATTGGTGATCATTTGCATATCACACAGAGTGGTGCAGTGGTCTAAGACACTGCATCCCAGTGGAAGAGTTGTCACTGCAGTACCTGGTTCGAATCCAGGCACATCTGGCCATGGTTGGGAGTGCCATATGGCGGTGCGCAGTTGGCCCAGCGTAGGCCATCTTTTGCCTAGTTAAATTTAAAAATGGCAGGCTTTTTTTTAAGAATAAAGTATATTCTTAGTTTAAGCAGTTCATCATGGATTAGAAATGTTTGGTCTAAATTTTGTATTTAGCATACTTTACATGTAATCAATTGATTTAGCGTTTTAATGTAATAACTAATATGAGTGCAGGATACAAAGTATAGTATTGTTTGATGTTATCAGGAGAATGAAAATACATCTATATTGGTTAGTATAGATGTCGGCAAATCTATCACTGTAATAAGAACAGGTCAAGGAATTATCCATTTAGTTTGTCTGTTTGTGAATTCATTGTTTAAAATGATATGTAAGCTACATTTACTCTTCTTCACACATTTACAACTCATCTCTACCGTTTCCCAGGTCCATGTAGAACTCTACATCTTTAGGCTTGCTGCATACGGTGATATCAGACAATAGAAGTATTTCTACTTTGCTTTGCTGCAGTAACTGTATTATATTGTGGTCCTTCTGTAGCTCAGTTGGTAGAGCATGGCGCTTGTAACGCCAGGGTAGTGGGTTCGATCCCCGGGACCACCCATACGTAGAATGTATGCACACATGACTGTAAGTCGCTTTGGATAAAAGCGTCTGCTAAATGGCATATATTATTATTATTTATTATTATATTGTCATAATTATTGCCAATGCTTTGCTTATAGGAGTTTTCTGCATTGAAAAATACCTTCATGAACCCATGTATCTGTTTCTATGTGCTTTCCTGCTCTCATGTTTTACTTACTCTCTGAAACACTCTGACACACATGATATTTCCCAGATTTACGGTTTAACATCATTTAGTAATTTAGCAGTTTTGTCCTATGACCGGTACATTTCTATTTGTTATCCTCTATAGTATAACAATATTATGACACCTAAAATCATTTGTGGCTTAATTCTGCTGTCCTGGTTGTACTCTTTTTTTCATCAACACCATCATTATCTCCCTGAGTTTGCGGCTGCAATTTTGTTTGTGACGTTTTCGACAGTGTATCGTGATAACTACCTCGGTAGTCAAGCTTGCCTGTTCAAATACTATACTGAATAACATATCGGGTCTTGTTGCCACTTTGGTTTCCTACCATATACTCAAGAAATTACATCAAGTTAATTACAGTTTGATTGGTTAATAAGTTGCGACTTGCTTGTCATAAACTCGAAATACAGTGCCTAGAGTGAATGTTTACACACCCTTGAACAGTTTTCACATTTTGTGTCACATTTTGTGTCACATTTTGTGTTCTGTTCATTTTGTGACTTTTTTAGTTTGAGGCTATTGAATGTTTTTGGTCTCTCTTAAGGCCTACGTTTCATAGTCATGGCTTGCCACTGAGTTTTTAGCACATTCTTCAGACGATGCGTTATGGTCCCCTGGATGTTTTGTCTAGTTCCATTTTTGTCCCAGGATGTCCCAGAGGACAGTTTTAGGACAATCCTGGGACGTTGTTTCATGGTCCCTTGGATGCTTTTTTGTAGTTCCTGGTTTGTCATGGGGATGTCACTTGACAGTCGCAAAGAAACGTTTTCTACCCAGGGCATGCGTACCCTAGTAGCATTACACATCAACCCTTGTTACTGTTGCCAAGCTCATCAAGTCCCTGATTAGTGAACCACTGGTCCATTCACAGCTCTTTGTTTTTTTGGCAATGTTAGGGACACCCAAACACATTGCTTTTACCATACAAGTTTTTCAACGTATAAATTTGACATGCTTTGACATACAGTACATGATTACATTGTGCATGTTCAGTTATACAGCAATATTCAGATATACTAGTAGGTGGTGAGCCCTAGTAGGAAGTCCACTGTGTGCAGCTCACCCTGCACTAACATAAATAACATTAGCATGTCTACCTCTGCTAAGCTTAAACTGACATGCCTCGACAGCCACTGAGCGTTTTGAAGCACAAACACCAGGAGAATTGGTTGAAAGGTTACAGCCATTCTCATAACAACGCAGCCGCTGACAACTCGTACATAGGGTCTGACCTTTTCGTTTGCGCCTCGGACACCAACACCACCCGCTGGTGGGGGGGTCCCGAGAAACAAAGGGGGGAATAGTAGCCCAGACCCATGATGAGCCTCATCGAGGCCGGTGGGGGGGTTGAGACTACGGACAACACCATACTCCCCTGTGAGAACAGTGAGGAGCAGACAGACCCCTAGACGGGGATTATCTTAGAACACATCTAAGATAGTACTGAGGTGTACCACACTGGTCGTAAAGGAAGTCCAGTGGACTTGTCCACTTCCAAAACAAATGGCAACAATAATCAGTCCTTGCCATGTGTTGGTTCAACTACAATACAACTAGTAAAATGCTCCAATCATGTGTTCTGGTAGTATAATATTTCAGAATAAATCGGTAGGATAACTGGTCCCTTTGAGCACCAGTACCAATACCAGCAACAGTCAGTCCAGCTACAATCAGTAAGAAGGTTAGAGACCTAACCAATCAAATTACCCTTGACAATAGCGACATCAGAGTGCAACACGTGGAAGGGAATCTCCAGTGCACTCGTCCAATGGTTAACACACGTCACTAATAAATAGAATCCTCCATTCAGGAGGGAAATTATAAGTCATGAACCATGATCACACCACGTACGACTGGTCCATTACTTAAAGGGTACTTCCGTCGTGAGGTTAGCTCGTCCGTGAAATAGACTTCATACCTATCACCATTACAATAGTGGAAGACACAGTGACTTTGTTGCTTTTATGAATTTTGTCTTGCTGCTTTTTGTTCTATGTTGCTCTGTCTGTATGCTATGTCTTGCTTGTCCTATGTTGCTATGTTGCTATGTCTATGGTGCTATTGTCTATATTGTAATTGTTTTTAATAACCTGCCCAGGGACTGCGGTTGAAAATTAGCCGGCTGGCTAAAACCGGCACTTTTACTGAAACGTTGATTAATGTGCACTGTCCCTGTAAAAAAAAATAAACTAAACTAAACTTATAGGAAAAATCTACTACAAACTCCCTCGACACCAATTCTGACTGACCTCCAGGCATTGACCTGAAAATTACCTGACTACATCAGACTCATTCTGAACAAGTTGTAATCTGCCAGGATACTTGGTTTTCTTCCCTTGACATGCGTGCTTGTGTAAGCATAAACGCACATGCACAACGGAACATCCAATTAGGATTTATGCTAGAATCACTTAAGTGTCCAAGCAAAATATAAGCCTTAGTAAAGTTGAACATTTACTTCTAGGCCTTTGACTTTACAGCACTCACCAGTTTTCTTCCCAGAAGTCCATAGGACATCCCTGTAGACTGCCCAAAACTAGTGCCTTACAGCTGTTGACTTATCATATAGTTATCAACTTAGGATAGTGCCTAAGCAACACACCAAGTAGGAAAACCCCAGATATGGCATTAGAGACAATGCCATGATAGTAATTTTGTCAGAACATTGGACGTACAATAAATACTTATTTTCCACCATAATATGCAAATCAATCCATTAAAAATCCTACAATGTTATTTCTGGATTTTTTTTCCTCATTTTGTCTGTCATCGTTGAAGTCTACCTATGATGAAAATTACAGGCCTCTCTCATCTTTTTAAGTGGGGGAACTTGCACAATTGGTGGCTGACTAAATACTTTTTTGCTCCACTGTATAGAACGGCAGGCAGTCTCGCGGTCAGGGAAGGCAGAGGTCAATAATCCAGGGTGGTGTGACAAGGTACAGAACGGTAGGCTGGCTCAGGGTCAGGGCAGGCAGAATGGTCAAAACCGGGAAACATAGAAAACAGGAACAAGAAAAAGACAGGAGCAAGGGGGAAAATACTCTGGGGATAATGGGGAAGACGGGCGACACCTGGAGGGGGTGGAGACAAGCACAAAGACAGGTGAAATAGATCAGGGTATGACACAAATAGGAACCTTTTCATAATGTTCCCTAAGGGACATTAAAATACCTTATTATATCGTTATACTCGGACCAAACTGGAATCTGTACTGAATGTCCTCTTATGGTCCCAAGGTTAACGTCATGTTTTAATGTTTGTAGAGTGGTCTCAGAACATCAGTGGTATAACGTCTCGCTGAAAACCTTAAAGCAGCTTTTCCCAAACTCGGTCCTGGGGACCCCAATGGTTGCACACATTTTTTTTTTTTGCCCTAGCACTACACAAGTGATTCAAATCAGCAACTAATCATCAATCTTTGATGATTTGAATCAGCTATGTAATGCTAGGGCAAGAAATAAAAACATGCAGCCTTGGGGTCCCCAGGACCGAGTTTGGGAAATGCTGTCTTAAAGGGACCTGATGAGAACATCACCGAATGTCCTTAGGACATCCTCAGTTTTCCTGGTTAAAACATAAATAGACTGAGTAAATATAATTAAATGACTTGCTTGTCATACACTCTATAGTTCCATCTCTATGGAATTGTTACATGTTGACACTGAAACTACAATCCCATGTGATCATACACTATGGTATATTTAGAGGCTACCAGGACAAGATATTGGAGCAGTCTCCCCTGTCAAGCAAGAAGACATTTTATGGACACAAGTTTCTTTATTTCTTTCACACCTCCGAAGTCTGATAATGTACAGATATTATCGGGATATTTAAAAAATAAAAATTGTACAAGTTTGAGGGAGGATGAGAATTTGTTTTGTTAAAACTATTGTGTTTAGTCTGAGCCTAAACAGAATCATATGATTCACATCCATACACACTCAAGCCTTGTAAGGACTAAGAATTGCTCCATTGACCTGAGGAAGAAAATTAACAAATGCTATGGAGAACTCAACCCAAGTCAAGATATTTTATCTCTTTGGCTTACAAGAGACATTTAACAACAAATCGGTATATTTTACCATGTCTCTTATCACATACCTTCTCATCATCACTGTGAATCTGACTCTGATCCTAACAATCATTCAGGAGAAAGGTCTCCATGAGCCCATGTATATCTTTCTGTGTAGTCTGTGTGTCAATGGATTGTATGGAACTGCTGGTTTCTACCCCAAGTTCTTACTGGACCTTCAGTCAGATGTTCAGGTGATATCTTATGGTGGATGTTTCACTCAAACCTATGTCATATACACATCTGTCATGTGTGAAATGTCTACTCTAACAGTGATGTCTTACGACAGGTATGTGGCAATATGTAGACCACTACTATATCATAATATTGTGAAATCTTTAACTGTTAGAAAGTTACTCTTATTGTCTTGGTGTTATCCTTTATTTATAGGACTAATAAGTCTTAGTTTAACAGTCAGACTTCCTTTGTGTGGATCTCGAATTGATAAAATTTTCTGTGATTTTCCGTCTATACTGAAACATGCATGTTTTTCCATTACCATCAATCAGATTTGGAGCAAATGCCTCGTATTGGTTCATGTTTTACAGTTACTTTACATTGTATTTTCTTACTGTCAGATTGTAAGGACTTGTGTTAAGTCAGCTAAGGGAAGGATTAAGTTCACACAGACATGTGTGCCACATGTATTAACAATATTTATTTTCATCACAGTGACCCTGTTTGACCATTTGCAAGGGTGGAATAATGTAAATATAACTCTAAATATGCGTAATGCAATGGCCGTACAATTCCTTGTTATACCACCTGTCTTAAACCCTGTCATATATGGACTTAACCTCAAGCAGATTCGAAGGGCAGTTTTTAGAAAGTGTAATACACATACAATCTTTGTTATGAGACGTTAGTTACATCTTAAACAACAGGGAGACTTACTGATATCAGAAGTCAACAAAATGAAGGTAAAATCTTCCAAAACTGCTGCAAGGTTAAATGGCCCCTAATTTGTTGATGTCTATCGCCCTCTTCTGGGAAAGTGATTTACAAATATTCCAAGAATAGAGTAATTGTAGTACACCTCCTGAGCATGAAAATGCTTGACTGGCTCCCAAATGGCACCCTATTCCCTTTATGGTGCACTACTTTTGACCAGAACCAAAGTAGTGCACTATTTAGGAAATGGGGTCCAATGGATAGCACAAATATGTGACTCCTTATACAGTTAAGAACTTTTTAAAGAAGAACAGCAATATGCAAAGCTACTCCTTCGATCTATATTTTCCCCACTGGGTGCTTTATTCATAATACTGTTAACAAAAATAAATTATGTCATTAATGGTTGTGGTTACAACACAGTAAATATATAGCTTTTTTTAGGTTCTTGAGTTGTGATAATGTATATATGTGCTTATAAACAGGCGTCCACAGTGTATCTCTCAAAATAAATGTGTGTTCACAACCACTTTGGAAGACAATTCATTGTTTAATTGGTGCAATAACACAAATATGCATGAAACTAGAAAGTAAGGTTGAATGTAGGCTACACATTTGGAGTGATTATAAATGGCATTAACAAGATACAATACATAGTGAACAGAAATATCACATTCTGAATTCCCATTGAATTGATTGACTAGACGTAGATTTTTCTCCAGCGTATACATATTATATATTAATATTCCATTTCAAATCATGTATTTTGACTGTCTTCTGGTGGTATTAATATACAACTTATTGGAGCAGTATCCCTGTGTCAAGCAAGAACACATTTCACAGGCACACGTTTCTTTATATCTTTCACACCTCTGAAATCTGATAATATATATTATCGGGATCTTTGATTTTATTTTAAAAAATAAGAGTTTGATGGAGGATATGAATTTGTTTTGTTAAAACTATTGTGGACACATAATCAAATAATTAACACACATTCATTCACCTCCATACACACTCGAGCCATTTAAGGACTAAGAATTGCTGCATTGACCAGCGAAAGCAAATCAACAAAAGCTATGGAGAACTCAACCCAAGTCAAGTTAATTAATCTATTTGGTTTACAAGAGACATTTAACAACAAATCGGTCTATTTTACCTTGTCTCTTATCACATACCTTCTCATCATCACTGTGAATCTGACTCTGATCATAACAATCATTCAGGAGAAAGGCCTCCATGAGCCCATGTATATCTTTCTGTGTAGTCTGTGTGTCAATGGATTGTATGGAACTGCTGGTTTCTACCCCAAGTTGTTACTGGACCTTCAATCAGATGTTCAGGTGATATCTTATGGTGGATGTTTCACTCAAACCTGTGCAATATACACATCTGTCCTGTGTGAAATGTCTATTCTAACAGTGTGTCACGCCTTGGTCTTAGTATTTTGTGTTTTGTTTGGTCAGGCCAGGGTGTGACATGGGTTATTGTGGTGTGTTTTTGTCTTAGGGGTTTTGTGGGGTGTCTACGTAGTCTATGGCTGCCTGAGGCGGTTCTCAATCAGAGTCAGGTGATTATCGTTGTCTCTGATTGGGAACCATATTTAGGCAGCCATATTCTGTGAGTGTTTGGTGGGTGATTGTTCCTGTCTCTGTGTTAGTTATATCACCAGATAGGCTGTGTAGGTTCTCATTCCGTTAGTTGTTTTTGTATTGTTTGTGTTTTTTCATTATTAAAGATGTATCGAACTAACCACGCTGCATTTTGGTCCGACTCTCCTTCAACGGAAGAAAGTCGTTACACAGTGATGTCTTACGACAGGTATGTGGCAATAGGCAGACCACTACTATATCATACCATTGTGACATCCTTAACTGTTAGAAAGTTACTCTTATTTTATTGGTGTTATCCTTTATTTATAGCACTCATAGTAGTTAGTTTAACTGTCAGACTTCCTTTGTGTGGATCTCGCATTGATAAGATATTCTGTGACATTCCATCGATACTGAAACATGCATGTTTACCCATTACCATCAATCAGAATTTGAGCTTTTGTATAATAGTGGTTCATGTTTTACAGATACTTCTCATTGCATTTTCTTATTGTCAGATTGTAAGGACTTGTATAAAGTCAGCTAAGGGAAGGATTAAGTTCACACAGACATGTGTGCCACATTTATTGACAATGGTTATTTTCATCACAGTGACCCTTTGTGACACTTTGCAAGGATGGATTAGTAATAAGTCATCTCAATAAGCGTAGTGCAATGGCTGTACAATTCCTTGTTATACCACCTGTCTTTAACCCTGTCACATACTGACTTAATCAGATTCGAGTGGGCAGTTTTTAGAAAGTGAAATACACATAAAAGCATTGATGTGAGAGGTTAATTACATGATCTTACACAACAGGGAGACTTCCTGATTGATATCAGAAGTTAACAAAAATAAAGTTAAAATCTGGCAGAACTGTTGCAAGGTTAAATGGCCCCTCATTTGTTTTATCTATCATGCTCTTCTGTGAAAATGATTTACAAATATTCCAAGAATAGAGTAATTGTAGCAAATCAAAATGTATTGCTCACATACACATATTTAGCAATGTTATTGCTGGTGTAGAAAAATGCTTGTGTTCCTTGCTCCAACTGTCATGTATTTTCATGTTATGTCTTGTTCCTGTTCTTTCTCTTCTCTTCGTTTCCCCCTGCTGGTCATGTTAGGTTACCTTCTCTCCCTTTTCCTTCTCTCCCTTCCTTCTCTCCCTTTTCCTTCTCTCCCTTTTACCTTCTCTCCCTTTTCACCTTCACTCCAGATTCATGTTCAGCACGTTCGACGTGTCCTCCAGCTCCTTTTAGAGAATTGTCTTTATGTGAAGGCTGAGAAGTGCGCTTTTCATGCCTCCTCCGTCACATTTCTCGGTTCTGTTATTTCCGCTGAAGGCATTAAGATGGATCCCGCTAAGGTCCAAGCTGTCAGCGATTGGCCCGTCCCTAAGTCACGTGTCGAGTTGCAGCGCTTTCTCGGCTTCGCGAATTTCTATCGTCGTTTCATCCGTAATTTCGGTCAGGTGGCAGCTCCTCTCACAGCCCTTACTTCTGTCAAGACGTGCTTTAAGTGGTCCGTTTCCGCCCAGGGAGCTTTTGATCTCCTCAAAGAGCGTTTTACATCCGCACCTATCCTTGTTACACCTGACGTCTCTAGACAGTTCATTGTCGAGGTAGACGCGTCAGAGGTGGGCTTGGGAGCCATTCTTTCCCAGCGCTCCCATTCTGACAACAAGGTCCACCCTTGCGCGTATTTTTCTCATCGCCTGTCGCCGTCGGAACGTAACTATGATGTGGGAAACCGCGAACTGCTCGCCATCCGCTTAGCCCTAGGCGAATGGCGACAGTGGTTGGAGGGGGCGACCGTTCCTTTTGTCGTTTGGACTGACCATAGGAACCTTGAGTACATCCTTTCGGCCAAACGAATTAATGCGCGTCAGGCCCGTTGGGCGCTGTTTTTCGCTCGTTTCGAGTTCGTTATCTCTTATCGTCCGGGCTCTAAGAACACCAAGCCTGATGCTTTATCCCGTCTGAGGGATAAGGGGGGCGTGTTGTCAGGTTGACTGTCTGGGGAATTGAGAGGCAGGTAAAGCAAGCACTCACTCACACTCCGTCGCCGCGCGCTTGTCCTAGGAACCTTCTTTTCGTTCCCGTTCCTACTCGTCTGGCCGTTCTTCAGTGGGCTCACTCTGCCAAGTTAGCCGGCCACCCCGGCGTTCGGGATACGCTTGCTTCTATTCGCCAGCGTTTTTGGTGGCCCACTCAGGAGCGTGACACGCGTCGTTTCGTGGCTGCTTGTTCGGACTGCGCAGACTAAGTCCGGTAACTCTCCTCCTGCCGGCCGTCTCACACCGCTTTCCATTCCCTCTTGACCGTGGTCTCACATCGCCTTAGACTTTATTACCGGTCTGCCTTCGTCAGCGGGGAAGACTGTTATTCTAACGGTTGTCGATAGGTTCTCTAAGGCGGCTCATTTTATTCCCCTCGCTAAGCTTCCTTCTGCTAAAGAGACGGCACAAATCATCATTGAAAATGTTTTCAGAATTCATGGCCTTCCGTCAGACGCCGTTTCGGACAGGGGTCCGCAATTCACGTCTCAATTTTGGAGGGAGTTTTGCCGTTTGATTGGGGCTTCCGTCAGTCTCTCTTCCGGTTTTCACCCCCAGTCTAACGGTCAAGCAGAACGGGCCAATCAGACTATTGGTCGCATCATACGCAGTCTTTCCTTTCGTAACCCTGCGTCTTGGGCAGAACAGCTCCCCTGGGCAGAATACGCTCACAACTCGCTTCCTTCGTCTGCGACCGGGCTATCTCCTGTTCAGAGTAGCCTCGGGTACCAGCCTCCTCTGTTCTCATCCCAGCTCGCCGAGTCCAGCGTCCCCTCCGCTCAGGCTTTTGTCCAACGTTGTGAGCGCACCTGGAAGAGGGTCAGGTCTGCACTTTGCCGTTATAGGGCGCAGACTGTGAGAGCCGCTAATAAGCGTAGGACTAAGAGTCCTAGATATTGTTGCAGTCAGAGAGTATGGCTCTCCACTCAGAACCTTCCCCTTATGACAGCTTCTCGCAAGTTGACCCCGCGGTTCATTGGTCCGTTCTGTAATTCGCAGGTCATTAATCCTGTCGCAGTGCGACTTCTTCTTCCGCGACATCTTCGTCGCGTCCACCCGGTCTTCCATGTCTCCTGTGTCAAGCCCTTTCTTCGCGCCCCCGTTCATCTCCCCCCCCCCCCATCCTTGTCGAGGGCGCACCTATCTACAGGGTCCGGAAGATTTTGGACATGCATCCTCGGGCCGTGGTCATCAGTATCTAGTGGATTGGGAGGGGTACGGTCCTGAGGAAAGGAGTTGGGTTCCATCTCGGGACGTGCTGGACCGTTCGCTGATCGATGATTTCCTCCGTTGCCGCCAGGTTTCCTCCTCGAGTGCGCCAGGAGGCGCTCGGTGAGTGGGGGGGTACTGTCATGTATTGTCATGTTATGTCTTGTTCCTGTTCTTTCTCTTCTCTTCGTTTCCCCCTGCTGGTCGTGTTAGGTTACCATCTCTCCCTTTCCTTCCCCCAGCTGTCCCTCGTCTCCTCTAACTACCTTGTTTACTCTCTCCCACCTGTTCCCTCTTTTCCCTCTGATTAGGTCTCTATTTCTCTCTCTGTTTCTGCCTCTGTCTTTGTCGGATTCTTGTTTGCTTCGTCCTTGTCCAGTCCTGTCGTATCTGCTTCTTCATTAGATGCTGCGTGTGATCAGGTGCCTCTGTCCTCTACGGTCCGCGCCTACCTGGAGGGACCTGCAGTCTGTTGCCGCTAGCCCTGCTATTCTCCTCTGCTGCTAGAAGGGGACTCTCCTGTAAAGATCAGAGGACTTATTGATTTGTTTGTCGCCCTCTCTGCGGGTTGTCTATTTTCTCAACCGAGACTTCTGAAGAGGATTTATGTTTTCCCTGTGTTTGGACATTAAAAGACTCTGTTTCTGTTAAACCGCTTTTGGGTCCTCACTCACCTGCATAACAGAAGAATCCGACCAAGAATGGACCCAGCGACTTCGGATCCTCTCCACTCAGCCGTCGAGATCCAGGGAGCGATGCTAGGCAGACACGAGCAGGAATTGTCTGCTGCTCGACATGCCGTTGAGACCCTGGCCACCCAAGTCTCCGACCTCTCGAAACATATTCACCATCTCCGCCTCGATCCACCGGCTACTTCCAGGGCTTCCGAGTCTCCGGAGCCCAGAATTAATAACCCGCCGTGTAACTCTGGGGAGCCCACTGAATGCCGCTCGTTTCTCACCCAGTGTGATATTGTGTTTTCTCTCCAGCCCAACACGTACTCCAGGGACACAGCTCGTATCGCCTACGTCATATCTCTCCTTACTGGACGGGCTCGTGAGTGGGGCACGGCTATCTGGGAGGCGAGGGCTGAGTGTACTAACCAGTATCAGAACTTTAAGGAGGAGATGATACGGGTTTTTGATCGTTCTGTTTTTGGGGAAGAAGCTTCCAGGGCCCTGTCTTCCCTATGTCAAGGTAATCGATCCATAACTGATTACTCTATAGAGTTTCGCACTCTTGCTGCCTCCAGTGACTGGAACGAGCCGACTTTGCTCGCTCGTTTTCTGGAGGGTCTCCGCGCGGAGGTAAAGGATGAGATTCTCTCCCGGGAGGTTCCTTCCAGCGTGGATTCCTTGATTGAACTCGCTATTCGCATAGAACGACGGGTTGATCATCGTCACCGAGCTCGCGTTATCCGTTTCCCCCCTCTCCGCATCACTACCATCTTCTTCCACTGGCTCAGTTGCTGAGCCTATGCAGCTGGGGGGTATTCGCATCTCGACTAAGGAGAGGGAACGGAGAATCACCAACCGCCTCTGTCTCTATTGCGGTTCCGCTGGTCATTTTGTCATTTCATGTCCAGTAAAAGCCAGAGCTTATCAGTAAGCGGAGGGCTACTGGTGAGCGCTACTACTCAGGTCTCTCCTTCAAGATCATGTACTACCTTGTCGGTCCATCTACGCTGGACCGGTTCGGCAGCTTCTTGCAGTGCCTTGATAGACTCTGGGGCGGAGGGCTGTTTTATGGACGAAGCCTGGGCTCGGGAACATGACATTCCTCTCAGACAGTTAGGGGAGCCCACGGCCTTGTTCGCCTTGGATGGTAGTCCTCTCCCCAGGATTCAGCGTGAAACGCTACCTTTAACCCTCACTGTCTCTGGTAATCATAGTGAAACCATTTCTTTTTAAATTTTTCGTTCACCTTTTACACCTGTTATTTTGGGCCATCCCTGGCTAGTGTGTCATAATCCTTCTATTAATTGGTCTAGTAATTCTATCCTCTCCTGGAACGTCTCTTGTCATGTGAAGTGTTTAATGTCTGCTACCCCTCCTGTTTCCTCTGTCCCTTCTTCACAGGAGGAGCCTGGTGATTTGACAGCGGTGCCGGAGGAATATCACGATCTGCGCACGGTGTTAAGTCGCACCGGTCGTATGATTGTAGTATTGATCTCCTTCCGGGAACCACTCCCCCCCGGGGTAGACTATACTCTCTGTCGGCTCCCGAACGTAAGGCTCTCGAGGATTATTTGTCTGTAGCTCTCGACGCCGGTACCATAGTCTCTTCCTCCTCTCCCGCCGGAGCGGGGGTTTTTTTTGTTAAGAAAAAGGACGGGACCCTGCGCCCCTGCGTGGATTATCGAGGGCTGAATGACATAACGGTTAAGAATCGTTATCCGCTTCCCCTTATGTCTTCAGCCTTCGAGATCCTGCAGGGAGCCAGGTTTTTCACTAAGTTGGACCTTCGTAACGCTTACCATCTCGTGCGCATTAGGGAGGGGGACGAGTGGAAAACGACGTTTAACACTCCGTTAGGGCACTTTAAATACCGGGTTCTGCCGTTCGGCCTCGCTAACGCTCCAGCTGTCTTTCAGGCATTAGTTAATGATGTACTGAGAGACATGCTGAACATCTTCGTTTTCGTTTACCTTGACGATATCCTGATTTTTTTTCACCGTCACTCCAGATTCATGTTCAGCACGTTCGACGTGTCCTCCAGCGCCTTTTAGAGAATTGTCTTTATGTGAAGGCTGAGAAGTGCGCTTTTCATGCCTCCTCCGTCACATTTCTCGGTTCTGTTATTTCCGCTGAAGGCATTAAGATGGATCCCGCTAAGGTCCAAGCTGTCAGCGATTGTCCCGTCCCTAAGTCACGTGTCGAGTTGCAGCGCTTTCTCGGCTTCGCGAATTTCTATCGTCGTTTCATCCGTAATTTCGGTCAGGTGGCAGCTCCTCTCACAGCCCTTACTTCTGTCAAGACGTGCTTTAAGTGGTCCGTTTCCGCCCAGGGAGCTTTTGATCTCCTCAAAGAGCGTTTTACATCCGCACCTATCCTTGTTACACCTGACGTCTCTAGACAGTTCATTGTCGAGGTTGACGCGTCAGAGGTGGGCGTGGGAGCCATTCTTTCCCAGCGCTCCCATTCTGACAACAAGGTCCACCCTTGCGCGTATTTTTCTCATCGCCTGTCGCCGTCGGAACGTAACTATGATGTGGGAAACCGCGAACTGCTCGCCATCCGCTTAGCCCTAGGCGAATGGCGACAGTGGTTGGAGGGGGCGACCGTTCCTTTTGTCGTTTGGACTGACCATAGGAACCTTGAGTACATCCATTCGGCCAAACGACTTAATGCGCGTCAGGCCCGTTGGGCGCTGTTTTTCGCTCGTTTCGAGTTCGTTATCTCTTATCGTCCGGGCTCTAAGAACCAGGCGGTGTAAGGGCTATTTGACCAAGAAGGAGAGTGATGGAGTGCTGCATCAGATGACCTGGCCTCCACAATCACTTGACCTCAATCCAATTGAGAAGGTTTTGGCTGAGTTGGACTGCAGAGAAGGGAAAGCAGCCAACAAGTGCTCAGCATATGTGGGAACTCCTTCAAGACTTTTGGTAAAAGCATTCCAGGTTAAACTGGTTAAGAGAATGCCAAGAGTGTGCAAAGCTGTCATCAAGGCAAAGGGTGGCAACTTTGAAAATCTAAAATCTAAATTATATTTTGATTTGTTTAACACTTTTCTGTATGTATAAAATAGTGAAAATAAATAAAAACCCTTGTATGAGTAGGTGCGTCCAAACTTTTGACTGGTTCTGTATATCACGCTTTTCTGGTAAAGTGATTCACAAATATATCAAGAATAGATTAATTGTAGCACACTTCTTGAGCAAAAAAAAATGCTTTTTTAATGAATTTGCAAATTAATTCATTAAAAATCCTACAATGTGTATTTCTGGATTTTTTTCTCATTTTGTCTGTCATAATGGAAGTGTACCTATGATGAAAATTACAAGCCTCTCATCTTTTTAAGTGGGAGAACTTGCACAATTGGTGGCTGACTAAATACTTTTTTGCCACACTGTACAGAACGGCAGGCAGTCTCGCGGTCAGGGAAGGCAGAGGTCAATAATCCAGGGTGGTGTGACAAGGTACAGAACGGTAGGCAGGCTCAGGGTCAGGGCAGGCAGAATGGTCAAAACTGGGAAACCTAGAAAACAGGAACAAGAAAAAGACAGGAGCAAGGGGGAAAACGCTGGTGGCTTCACGAACAAAACAAACTGGAACAGACAAAAAGAGAACACAGGTATAAATACACTGGGGATAATGGGGAAGACGGGCGACACCTGGAGGGGGTGGAGACAAGCACAAAGACAGGTGAAATAGATCAGGGTATGACACAGATAGGAACCTTTTCATAATGTTCCCTAAGGGATATTAAAATACCTTATTATATCGTTATACTCGGACCAAACTGGAATCTGTACTGAATGTCCTCTTATGGTCCCAAGGTTAACGTCATGTTTTAATGTTTGTAGAGTGGTCTCAGAACATCAGTCCTGGGGACATTCGGTGATATTCTCATCAGGTCCCTTTAAGACAGCATTTCCCAAACTCGGTCCTGGGGACCCCAAAGGTTGCACATTTTCGTTTTTGCCCTAGCACTACACAGGTGATTCAAATCAGCAACTAATCATCAATCTTTGATGATTTGAATCAGCTATGTAATGCTAGGGCAAGAAATAAAACATGCAGCCTTGGGGTCCCCAGGACCGAGTTTGGGAAATGCTGTCTTAAAGGGACCTGATGAGAACATCACCGAATGTCCTTAGGACATCCTCAGTTTTCCTGGTTAAAACATAAATAGACTGAGTAAATATAATTAAATGACTTGCTTGTCATACACTCTATAGTTCCATCTCTATGGAATTGTTACATGTTGACACTGAAACTACAATCCCATGTGATCATACACTATGGTATATTTAGAGGCTACCAGGACAAGATATTGGAGCAGTCTCCCCTGTCAAGCAAGAAGACATTTTATGGACACAAGTTTCTTTATTTCTTTCACACCTCCGAAGTCTGATAATGTACAGATATTATCGGGATATTTAAAAAATAAAAATTGTACAAGTTTGAGGGAGGATGAGAATTTGTTTTGTTAAAACTATTGTGTTTAGTCTGAGCCTAAACAGAATCATATGATTCACTCTTGAATTCATTCACATCCATACACACTGAAGCCTTGTAAGGACTAAGAATTGCTCCATTGACCTGAGGAAGAAAATTAACAAATGCTATGGAGAACTCAACCCAAGTCAAGTTATTTTATCTCTTTGGATTACAAGAGACATTAAACAACAAATCGGTCTATTTTACCTTGTCTCTTGTCACATACCTTCTCATCATCACTGTGAATCTGACTCTGATCATAACAATCATTCAGGAGAAAGGCCTCCATGAGCCCATGTATATCTTTCTGTGTAGTTTATGTATCAATGGATTGTATGGAACTGCTGGTTTCTACCCCAAGTTGTTACTGGACCTTCAGTCAGATGTTCAGGTGATATCTTATGGTGGATGTTTGACTCAAGCCTATGTCATATACACATCTGTCACGTGTGAAATGTCTATTCTAACAGTGATGTCTTACGACAGGTATGTGGCAATATGCAGACCTCTACTATACCATAACATTGTGACATCTTTAACTGTTAGAAAGTTACTCTTATTGTCTTGGTGTTATCCTTTATTTATATCACTAATAGCACTTAGTTTAACAGTCAGAATTCCTTTGTGTGGATCTCGCATTGATAAGATCTTCTGTGACAATCCATCTATACTGAAACATGCATGTTTACCCATAACCATCAATCAGATTTGGAGCCGATGTTTAATAGTGGTTCATGTTTTACAGTTACTTTACATTGTATTTTCTTACTGTCAGATTGTAAGGACTTGTGTAAAGTCGTCGAAGGGAAGGATTAAGTTCACACAGACATGTGTGCCACATTTAATAACAATATTTATTTTCATCACAGTGACCCTGTTTGACAATTTGCAAGGGTGGAATAATGTAAATATTACATTAAATATACGTAATGCAATGGCTGTACAATTCCTTGTTATACCACCTGTCTTAAACCCTGTCATATATGGACTTAACCTCAAGCAGATTCGAAGGGCAGTTTTTAGAAAGTGTAATACACATACAATCTTTGTTATGAGACGTTAGTTACATCTTAAACAACAGGGAGACTTACTGATATCAGAAGTCAACAAAATGAAGGTAAAATCTTCCAAAACTGCTGCAAGGTTAAATGGCCCCTAATTTGTTGATGTCTATCGCCCTCTTCTGGGAAAGTGATTTACAAATATTCCAAGAATAGAGTAATTGTAGCACACCTCCTGAGCATGAAAATGCTTGACTGGCTCCCAAATGGCACCCTATTCCCTTTATGGTGCATTACTTTTGATCAGAACCAAAGTAGTGCACTATTTAGGAAATGGGGTCCAATGGATAGCACAAATATGTGACTCCTTATACAGTTAAGAACTTTTTAAAGAAGAACAGCAATATGCAAAGCTACTCCTTCGATCTATATTTTCCCCACTGGGTGCTTTATTCATAATACTGTAATACTGTTAACAAAAATAAATTATGTCATTAATGGTTGTGGTTACAACACAGTAAATATATAGCTTTTTTAGGTTCTTGAGTTGTGATAATGTATATATGTGCTTATAAACAGGCGTCCACAGTGTATCTCTCAAAATAAATGTGTGTTCACAACCACTTTGGAAGACAATTCATTGTTTAATTGGTGCAATAACACAAATATGCATGAAACTAGAAAGTAAGGTTGAATGTAGGCTACACATTTGGAGTGATTATAAATGGCATTAACAAGATACAATAAATAGTGAACAGAAATATCACATTCTGAATTCCCATTGAATTGATTGACTAGATGTAGATTTTTCTCCAGCGTATTTGAGCTTTTGTATAATAGTGGTTCATGTTTTACAGATACTTCTCATTGTATTTTCTTATTGTCAGATTGTAAGGACTTGTATAAAGTCAGCTAAGGGAAGGATTAAGTTCACACAGACATGTGTGCCACATTTATTGACAATGGTTATTTTCATCACAGTGACCCTTTGTGACACTTTGCAAGGATGGATTAGTAATAAGTCATCTCAATAAGCGTAGTGCAATGGCTGTACAATTCCTTGTTATACCACCTGTCTTTAACCCTGTCACATACGGACTTAATCAGATTCGAGTGGGCAGTTTTTAGAAAGTGAAATACACATAAAAGCATTGATGTGAGAGGTTAATTACATGATCTTACACAACAGGGAGACTTCCTGATTGATATCAGAAGTTAACAAAAATAAAGTTAAAATCTGGCAGAACTGTTGCAAGGTTAAATGGCCTCTCATTTGTTTTATCTATCATGCTCTTCTGTGAAAATCATTTACAAATATTCCAAGAATAGAGTAATTGTAGCAAATCAAAATGTATTGCCCACATACACATATTTAGCAGATGTTATTGCTGGTGTAGAAAAATGCTTGTGTTCCTTGCTCCAACAGTGCAGTAATATCTAACAATACACACATCTAAAATAGTAAAATAATGGAATTAAGAAATACAGAAATATTAGGACGTGCAATGTCGGTGTCTGGAGCATAAATATATATATGATTTATACAGTGCATTAGGAAAGTATTCAGACCCCTACCCTTTTTCCATGTTTTGTTACGTTACAGCCTTATTCTAAAATTGATTTTTCTTTTTAAATGTCCTCAATCTACACACAATTCTCCATAATAAAAAAGCGACAACAGTTCGAGGGAAAGATGAGCAAAGTACAGAGAGATCCTTGATGAAAACCTATTCAGACTTGGACGAAGGTTCACCTTTCAACAGGACAACGGCCCTAAGCACACAGGCAATACAACGCAGGAGTGGCTTCGGGATTAGTCTCTGAATGTCATTGAGTGGCCCAGCCAGAGCCGGGACTTGAACCCGATCGAACATCTCTGGAGAGACCTGAAAGTACCTGTGCAGCGACGCTCCCCATCCAACCTGAGAAGAATGGGAGAATCTCCCCAAATACAGCTGTGCCAAGTATGTAGCGTCATACCAAAGAAGACTCAAGGCTGTAATCGCTGCCAAAGGTGTTTCAACAAAGTACTGAGTAAACGGTCTGAATACTTATGTGAATGTGATATTTTTCTATGTATATTTACACTTCCAGTCAAAAGTTTTAGAACACCTACTCATTCAAGTGTTTTTACTTTATTTTTTACAACTGTTTTACCATTTATTTTACCACCATATTGTAAAATAATAGTGAAGACATCAAAACAATGAAATAACACATATGGAATCATGTCGTAACCAAAAAAGTGTTAAACAAATCAAAGAGAGATTCTTCTTGAGGGGAAGCCATCCGTTGCCTTGATGACAGCTTTGCAATCTCTTGGCATTCTCTCAACAAGTTTCATGAGGTAGTCACTTGGAATATATTTCAATTAAGGTGTGCCTTGTTAATTTGTGGGATTTCTTTTCTTCTTAATGCATTTGAGCTAATCAGTTGTGTTGTGACAAGGTAGGGGTGGTATACAGAAGATTTGGTAAAATACCAAGTCCATGTTATGGCAAGAACAGCCCAAATAAGCAAAGAGAAGCGACAGTCCATCATCAATTTATTTTTACACAAAAAAAACATTATATTTATTTAACTAGGCATGTCAGTTAAAAACAAATTCTTATTACCGGGGAACAATGGGTTAACTACCTTGTTCAGGGGAAGAACAACAGATTTTTGTCTTGTCAGCTTGGGGATTTGATCTAGCAATATTTCAGTTACAGGTTACCCAACGATCTAACCACTAGGCTACCTGCCGCCGCAAGATGTGAAGGTCAGACAATCTGGAAAATTTCAAGAAGCACTATCAAGCACGATGATGAAACTGGCTCTCATGAGGACCACCACAGTAAAGGAAGACCCAGAGTTACCTCTGCTGCAGAGGATACGTTTATTAGAGTTAACTGCATCTCATATTGCAGCCAAAATAAATGCTTCACAGAGTTCAAGTAACAGACATCTCAACATCAACTGTTCAGAGGAGACTGCGAGAATCAGGCCTTTATGCTGCAAATAAGCTACTACTAAAGGACACCTAAAAGAAGAAGAGACTTGCTTGGGCCAAGAAACATAAGCAATGGACATTAGACCGGTGGAAATCTGTGCTTTGGTCCAAATTTGAGATTTTTGGTTCCAACCGCCTAGTCTTTGTGAGATGCAGAATTAATGGATGATCTCTGCATGTGTTACGGTTTTCTTCCGTTGAAGGAGAGTCGGACCAAAATGCAGCATGGTTAGTTCGATACATCTTTAATGAAGAAAAAAAACACGAACAAAACAACAAACGGAACGTGAAATCCTATACAGCCTATCTGGTGACAACTAACACAGAGACAGGAACAATCACCCACGAAATATTCAAAGAATATGGCTGCCTAAATATGGTTCCCAATCAGAGACAACGATAATCACCTGACTCTGATTGAGAACCGCCTCAGGCATCCATAGACTATGCTAGACACCCCACAAAAACCCCATGACAAAAACGCACCACAATAACCCATGTCACACCCTGGCCTGACCAAATAAATGAAGACAAACATACATTACTTCGACCAGGGCGTGACAGAACCCCCCCCCCTAAGGTGCGGACTCCCGGACCCACATCAAAACAATAGGGAGGGTCCGGGTGGGCGTCTGTCCATGGTGGCGGCTCCGGCACGGGACGTGGTCCCTACTCCATCAATGTCTTAGTTCCCCCCCCCCTCACGTCCTAGGATAGTCCACCCTCGCTGCCGACCATGGCCAAGTAGTCCTCACCCAGAACCCCACTGGACTGAGGGGCAGCTCGGGACTGAGGGGCAAGTCGGGACTGAGGCAGCTCGGGACTGAGGGGTAGCTCGGGACTGAGGGGAAGCTCGGCACTGAGGGGAAGCTCGGCACTGAGGGAAAGCTCGGCACTGAGGGAAAGCTCGGCACTGAGGGAAAGCTCGGCACTGAGGGGGAGCTCGGCACTGAGGGGAAACTTAGCACTGAGGAGAAGCTCAGCACTGAGAGGAAGCTCAGCACTGAGAGGAAGCCCAGCACTGAGAGGAAGCCCAGCACTGAGAGGAAGCTCTGAACTGAGAGGAAGCTCTGAACTGAGAGGAAGCTCAGCACTGAGAGGAAGCTCAGGCAGGTAGTTGGCTCCGGCAGATCCTGGCTGGCTGGCGGATCTGGAAGAGTCTGGTTGACTGGCGAATCTGGAAGTGTCTGGTTGACTGGCAGATCTGGAAGTGTCTGGTTGACTGGCAGATCTGGAAGAGTCTGGTTGACTGGCAGATCTGGAAGAGTCTGGTTGACTGGCAGATCTGGAAGAGTCTGGTTGACTGGCAGATCTGGAAGAGTCTGGCTGACTGGCAGATCTGGAAGAGTCTGGCTGACTGGCAGATCTGGCTGACTGGCAGATCTGGAAGAGTCTGGCTGACTGGCGGATCTGGAAGATCATGGCTGACTGGCGGATCCTGGCTGACTGGCGGATCCTGGCTGACTGGCGGATCCTGGCTGACTGGCGGATCTAGCTACTCTGGCTGCTCCATGCAGGCTGGCAGCTCTGGCTGCTCCATGCAGACTGGCAGCTCTGGCTGCTCCATGCAGACTGGCAGCTCTGGCTGTTCCATGCAGACTGGCAGCTCTGGCTGCTCCATGCAGACTGGCAGCTCTGGCTGCTCCATGCAGACTGGCAGCTCTATGCAGACTGGCAGCTCTGGCTGCTCCATGCAAACTGGCTGCTCTGGCTGCTCCACGCAGACTGGCAGCTCTGGCTGCTCCATGCAGACTGGCAGCTCTGGCTGCTCCATGCAGACTGGCAGCTCTGGCTGCTCCATGCAGACTGGCAGCTCAGGCAGCTCCATGCAGACTGACAGCTCAGGCTGCTCCATGCAGGCTGGCAGCTCAGGCTGCTCCATGCAGGCTGGCAGCTCTGGCTGCGCTACACAGGCAGGAGACTCCAGCAGCACTGTAGAGGAGGAAGGCTCTGGCAGCGCTGAACAGGCGGGAGGCTCCGGCAGTGCAGGAGCGGAGAAAGGCTCTGGCAGCGCTAAACAGGCGAGACGCACTGAAGGACTGGTGCGCGGTGCTGGCACTGGTGGTACTGGACCGAGGACACGCACAGGAAGCCTGGTGCAGGGAGCTGCCACCGGAGGACTGGTGTGTGAAGGTGGCACAGGATGGACCGGACCGTGAAGGCGTACTGGAGAGCCTGAGAGCAGGACTGGTACAGGACGTGCAAGGCTAGGGAGGTGCACAGGAGGCCTGGTGCGTGAGACTGGCACAATCTTCACCAGCCGACGAACACGCACCTCAGGACGAGAATGGAGCGCTGACCCAGGTGCCATCAAACCCCCGACACACTCCGTCGGGCAAATATCTTGCATTCTACGCCAAATCAACTGTTCTCTCTCTTCACTCTCCTCCAATTCTATTAACATCTCCTCGAGTGTCTCCTCATCTCCTATCTGTTCACTCTCCTCCATTCTGTCCAATAATTCCTCGACCCTCTCAGACTCAGCCCTCAGCTTCGCCGATAGCTCCGATAACATCCATGGCTCCTTACAGTAAACAGGGGGAGTTGGCTCAGGTCTGAACCCTGACTCTGCCACACTCTCCCTGAGCCCCCCCCAATAAATTTTTTGAGGCTGACTCTCGGTCTTCCGTCCGCACCGCCATGCTTGCTTCGCCAACTCCATTCTCCGATAACCTGCTTCGCACTGCTCCAGCGAATCCCTCCAGCGAATCGCTCCGGCACTCTCTCTGGGTCGACCGCCCACCTGTCTATTTCCTCCCAAGTCGTATACTCTAACCTTTGCTCCTGCTGCCGCTGCCTGTCACCATGCTGCTTGGTCCTGGTGTGGTGGGTGATTCTGTTACAGCTTTCTTGTGGAGAAGGAGAGTCGGACCAAAATGCAGCGTGGTTTGTTCGATACATCTTTAATGAAGAAAAAAAACACGAACAATACAAAACAACAAACGGAACGTGAAAACCTATACAGCCTATCTGGTGACAACTAACACAGAGACAGGAACAATCACCCACGAAATACTCAAAGAATATGGCTGCCTAAATATGCTTCCCAATCAGAGACAACGATAATCACCTGACTCTGATTGAGAACCGCCTCAGGCAGCCATAGACTATGCTAGACACCCCACAAAAACCCCATGACAAAAACGCACCACAATAACCCATGTCACACCCTGGCCTGACCAAATAAATGAAGACAAACATACATTACTTCGAACAGGGCGTGACAGCATGTGAGGTCCCACCGTGAAGCATGAAGGAAGAGGTGTGATGGTGCTTTGCTGGTGACACTGTCTGTGATTTATATAGAATTCAAGGCACACTTATCCAGCATGGTTACCACAGTATTCTGCAGCGATACACCATCCCATCCTGTTATCACTTAGTAGGACTATTGTTTGTTTTTCAACAGGACAATGACCCAACACACCTCCAGGCGGTGTAAGGGCTATTTGACCAAGAAGGAGAGTGATGGAGTGCTGCATCAGATGACCTGGCCTCCACAATCACTTGACCTCAACCCAGTTGAGAAGGTTTCGGCTGAGTTGGACTGCAGAGAAGGGAAAGCAGCCAGCAAGTGCTCAGCATATGTGGGAACTCCTTCAAGACTTTTGGTAAACGCATTCCAGGTTAAACTGGTTAAGAGAATGCCAAGAATGTGCAAAGCTGTCATCAAGGCAAAGGGTGGCAACTTTGAAAATCTAAAATCTAAATTATATTCTGATTTGTTTAACACTTTTCTGTTAAAGTATGCGTAAAATAGTGAAAATAAATTAAAACCCTTGAATGAGTAGGTGCATCCAAAATTTTGACTGGTTCTGTATATCACCCTCTTCTGCTAAAGTGATTCACAAATATATCAAGAATAGATTAATTGTAGCACACTTCTTGAGCAAAAAAAATGTTTGGGAACATCCCAAATTGCACCATATTCCCTATTTAGTGCACTATCTGACCAGAGCCAGTAGTGCACTATACTGTAAAGGGAAAAGGGTGTAGTCAATAGTGCAATTTTGTGACCCCTTATGGAGGTATTTACTTTCCAATGAAGAACAACAATATGCAACGCTCCTCTTCAATAGGCGGCAGGGTAGCCTAGTGGTTAGAGCATTGGACTAGTAACTGAAAGGTTGCAAGTTCAAACCCCTGAGCTGACAAGGTACAAATCTGTCGTTCTGCCCCTGAACAGGCAGTTAACCCACTGTTCCTAGGCCGTCATTGAAAATAAGAATTTGTTCTTAACTGACTTGCCTAGTAAAATAAAGGTAAAATAAAAAATATATACACAATACGTAATCAAAGGTATGTGGACATCTGCTTGTCGAACATCTCATTCAAAATCAAGGACATTAACATGAGTTTCTCATCTCTTTTCTGCATTAACAGCCTCCACCCTTCTGGGAAGGCTTTCCACTAGCTGTTGGAACATTGCTGCGGGGACTTGCTTCCATTCAGCCACAAGAGTATTAGTGGGGTTGGGCGATTAGGCCTGGCTCACAGTCGATGTTCCAATTCATCACAAAGTAGTTCGATGGGGTTGAGATCAGGACTCTATGCAGGCCAGTCAAGTTCTTCCACACCGATCTCGACAAACAATTTTAGTATGGACATTGTGTTGTGCGAGGGGCGTTGTTCTCCCGTGTGGCACAGTGGTCTTTTAAAAAAACATTTTTTAACCTTTATTTAACCAGACAAGTAAATTAAGAACATATTTTTATTTTCTGCCTGTTCAGGGTCAGAACGACAGATTTTTACCTTGTCAGCTCGGGGGTTTGAACTCGCAACCTTCCAGTTACTAGTCCAACCACAACCTCTAACCACTAGGCTACGCTACCGCACGGCATCTCAGTGCAAGGGGTGTCACTGCAGTATCTGGTTCAAATCCAGACTGCTTTACATCCACGGCATCTCAGTGCAAGGGGTGTCACTGCAGTATCTGGTTCAAATCCAGGCTGCTTTACATCCGGCTGTGATTGGGAGTCCCATAGGGTGGTGCACAGTTGGCCCAGCATCGTCTGGGTTTGGCCGGGGTATGCCGTCATTGTAAATAATAATTTGGTCTTAACTGACTTGCCTAGTTAAATTTTAAATTTATAAAATGTATTAAAAAACTTGTCATGCTGAATTAGGAAAGGGCCTTCCCCAAACTGTTGTCACAAAGATGGAAGCAGAGAATAATCTAGAATTTCATTGTATGCTGTAGCGTTAATATTTCCCTTCACTGGAACTAAGGGGCCTAGCCTGAACCATGAAAAACAGCCCCAGACCATTATTCCTCATCCACCAAACTTTACAGTTGGCACTGCATTCGGGCAGGTAGCGTTCTCCTGGCACCCACCAGACCCACATTTGTCCGTCGGACTGACAGATGGTGAAGCATGATTCATCACTCCAGAGAATGCGTTTCCACTGCTCCAGATTCCAATGGTAGAGAGCTTAACACAACTCAATCCATTGCGCAGTGTAATGTTAAGCTTGTGTGCGGCTGTTTGGCCATGGAAACCCATTTAGTGAAGCTCCCAACTAACAGTTATTGTGCTGACGTTGCTTCCAGAGGCAGTTTGGAACTCGGTGGTGAGTGTTGCAACCGAGGACAGGCGGTTTTTACTCACTAAGGGCTGCAGCACTCCACGGTCTCGTTCTGTGAGCTTTAGTGACCGACCACTTTACAGCGGAGCCGTTGTTGTTCCTAGACGTTTCCACTTCACAATAACAACACTTACAGCTGACCAGGGAAGCTCTAGCAGGGCAGAAATATGACAAACTGACGTGTTGGAAAGGTGGCATCCTATGATGGTTCAACGTTGAAGTTACTGAGCTCTTCAGTAAGGCCATTCTACTGCCAATGTTTGTCTATGGAGATTGAATGGCTGTATGCTTAATTTTATACACCTGTCAGCAAAGGGTGTGGCTGAAATAGCCCAATACACTCATTTGAATGGGTGTCCGCATACTTTTGTATATATATATTGTATTTTCCCCCACTGGGTGCTTTATTCTAAATACTCTGATGTCAATAATGCTTGTGGTTACAGTACTGTAAAATCATTTACATTTTAGGGGTTGTAGAGTTATAACGCATCTCTGTTCTTAAGCAGGCCTCTTCCTTAGTGTATTTCTCAAAATAAATGGATCATCACAATCGCATTTGAAGGCAATTCATTGTTTCATTGATGCAAAAACAAGAATATGTATGTAACAAGAAAGTATGGTTGAATGTAGCCTACACATTTTTTTGTGATATAAATTGCATAAATAAGATACAGGAATACTGAACAGAAATATCTTCAATCTTCAATTTAATCACCACACAATTGTTTCTCAAATTTGAAGATATATTCTCTATTCATATTCTGACAAAATGATTGTCTATAATAACATTCTGACAATTCAAAAGGATGTATTTGTACTGTCTTATAGACCGTGTATAGCTTCAGGCAGTAACAGAAACAGAGGAACTTCCAAATATGAGGGACTAACCTCAAAATAGACAGAGTAAAATGATTTGCATTTTGAGTTGGATTGACATATTGACTAGCCAACCATAGATTGTAGCTTTTCTGTTCCTTCCCTCTGTGGAAGTGTTATGATTTTTCTATTAGGTTAGGAGGACAAAATATATCCTACTATACAGATCTACATTTTACACAACCATTTTATTTCAGTGGCAGGGATAGCTATGTTTGTTTTGCAACAATAGAGTAGCACATAAGTGCAAGAAAAAGGTTGCCAGTTGAGTTTGTTGTTAAAGTTACACATTTTGTAGTAATTCACCTGTATTCAGCCACCCCTGGGGGATCTAACCTTGAATGGCAAGATCCTCCATCAACGACTTAATTCTATATGTAAAATGCTCACCTGCCATGCATGGTTACAAAGTTCACCAATTTTGAAAGTGTAACTTTGTCTTGTGGGGGCAGTGTGGCTTTGAGAAAATAAATTACACCACAAAGTTATTTGTGAATGTCAAATAGCATGTTAGTTAACAGCCAAAGAGGTTAGTGTATTGGAGGTGTGCTTTGGTGTAGGTCTTTCTTGTGCGTGTCTTTGCAAATTGGAAGTGTTTGTACATACAAAACAGTAAAACGGTTAGTCACTAACCTGTCTAGATAACTTGAAAACTAGTCTAAACAGCTCTGCTATGGGGACTAAAATGGTCCGAGTGAGGTGTTCTCTCATTTGTGTCACCCTAACCTAATGTACAGTTGAAGTCGGAAGTTTACATACACCTTTGCCAAATACATTTGAACTCAGTTTTTACTCCTAGTAAAAATTCCCTGTTTTAGGTCAGTTAGGATTACCTGTAACGGCTGTCGGGGGAAGAAGGTGAGGACCAAGGTGCAGCGTGGTACGTGTTCATATTGTTTAATAGGAATAGAACACTGAAAATACAACAACAACAAAAACAACAGTGAACGAACAAAACCGAAACAGTTCAATACAAACACTCAACAGAAAACAATTACCCACAAAACCCATGTGAGCAAGAGCTACCTAAGTATGGTTCTCAATCAGAGACAACGATAGACAGCTGTCCCTGATTGAGAACCATACCCAGCCAAAAACAAAGAAATACAAAAACATAGAAAAAGGAACATAGAATGCCCACCCTAGTCACACCCTGGCCTAACCAAAATAGAGAATAAAAGCCTCTCTATGGCCAGGGTGTGACATCACCACTTTATTTTAAGAATGTGAAATGTTAGAATAATAGTAGAGAGAATTATTTATTTCAGCTTTTATTTCTTTCATCACAATCCCATTGGGTCAGAAGTTTACATACACTCAATTAGTATTTGGTAGCATTGCCTAAGAATGGTTTAACTTGGGTCAAACGTTTCGGGTAGCGTTCCACAAGCTTCCCTCAATAAGCTGGTGTAACTGAGTCAGGTTTGTAGGCCTCCTTGTTCGCACACACTTTTTCAGTTCTGCACACAAATGTTCTATGGGATTGAGGTCAGGGCTTTGTGATGGCCACTTCAATCCCTTGTCTTTGTTGTCCTTAAGCCATTCTGCCACAACTTTGGAAGTATGCTTGGGGTCATTGTCCTTTTGGAAGACCCATTTGCGACCAAGCTTTAACTTTCTGACTGATGTCTTGAGATGCTGCTTCAATATATCAATATACATTTCCTACCTCATGAAGCCATCTATTTTGTGAAGCGCACCAGTGCCTCCTGCAGCAAAGCACCCAAACAACATGATGTTGCCAGCCCCGTGCTTCACGGTTGGGATGGTGTTTTTTCGGATAGCAAGCCTCCCCCTTTTTCCTCCAAACATAACAATGGTCATTATGGCCAAACAATTCTATTTTTGTTTCATCAGAACAGAGGATATTTCTCAAAAAAGTGCGATCTTTGTCCTCATGTGCAGTTGCAAACCGAAGTCTGTCTTTTTTATGGCGGTTTTGGAGCAGTGGTTTCTTCCTTGCTGAGCGGCCTTTCAGGTTATGTCGATATAGGACTCGTTTTACTTTGGATATAGATACTTTTGTACTTGTTTCCTCCAGCATCTTCACAAGGTCCTTTGCTGTTGTTCTGGGATTGATTTGCACTTTTCGCGCCAAAGAACCGTTCATCTCTAGAAGACAGAACACGTCTCCTTCCTGAGCGGTATGTCGGGTGTGGCGTCATGGTGTTTATACTTGCGTACTATTGTTTGTACAGATGAACGTGGTGCCAGACTTCCAAATGCCAGACTTCAGGCATTTGGAAATTGCTCCCAAGGATGAACCAGACTTGTGGAGGTCTACAATGGTTTTTCTGAGGTCTTGGCTGTTTTCTTTTGATTTTCCTATGACGTCAAGCAAATAGACACTGAGTTTGAAGGTAGGCCTTGAAATACATCCACAGGTACACCTCCAATTGACTCAAATTATGTAAATTAGACTATCAGAAGCTTCTAAAGCCATGACATCATTTTCTGGAATTTTCCAAGCTGTTTAAAGGCACAGTCAATTTAGTGTATGCAAACTTCTGACCCACTGGAATTGTGATAGTGAATAAAAGTGAAATAATCTGTCTGTACACAATTGTTGGAAAAATGATTTGTGTCATGCACAAAGTATTTGTCCTAACCGACTTACCAAAACTATAGTTTGTTAAACAAGAAATTTGTGGAGTGGTTGAAAAACGATTTTTAATGACTCCAGCCTAAGTATATGTAAACTTCCGACTTCAACTGTAGCAGGCATAAAAAAAACGGCTGAGTGGCGTTTCTTTCATTCTGGTCCTGACGAGAGTGAAAAAGGCTGTTGGGGGAGGTTCTCTTCTGCACTCTTCAACCAATCCAGCAAATGTGGTGGAAGAGTTAACATGGCTGGGGAAATATTAAATGTGACCAATGACCTGTATGGAACAAAATACAAACACATTATTGTGGCTCAAAGTAAATACAAGCTAATACATTTTTCCAGGCAGCGGTGTAACGTATTCGCTGGAAGTCATGAAGCAGGTGAAAAGGGTGAGTTTAATGATAAGAATAAGGCAGATTAACAAAACAGGAGAAGCGTATGGAACGTGATCAAAACCAACACTGCATTATGACTGAGGCTACTGAGGGCTAAATAAAGGGAGAGTAATCAAAATCAAATCAAATCAAAACAACAAAACAATGCAGTAAACAAAATCTATAAAAATACCTTTGAAAAAATAAGAAAAATAAATAAAAGTAACAAGTAATTAAAGAGCAGCAGTAAAATAACAATAGCGAGGCTATATAAGGGGGGTACCGGGTCAGAGTCAATGTGCGGGGGCACCGGTTAGTCGAGGTAATTGAGGTAATATATACATGTAGGTAGAGTTATTAAAGTAACTATGCATAGATAAAAACAGAGAGTAGCAGCAGTGTAAAGGGGGGACTAGGTAATGCAAATAGTCTGGGTAGCCATTTGATTAAATGTTCAAGAGTCTTATGGCTTGGGGGTAGAAGCTGTTTAGAAGCCTCTTGGACCTAAACTTGGCGCTCCGGTAGCGGAGAGAACAGTCTATGACTAGGGTGGCTGGAGTCTTGACAACTTTTTGGGCCTTATAGAGGTCCTGGATGGCAGGAAGCTTGGCCCCAGTGATGTACTGGGCCTTACACACTAACCTCTGTAGTGCCCTGCGGTCGGAGGCAGAGCAGTTGCCATACCAAATCAAATCAAATCAAATTTGTACAAGTGCTGTACAGAAACCCAGCCTAAAATCCCAAACAGCAAGCAATACAGGCGTTGAAGCACGTTGGCTAGGAAAAACTCACTAGAAAGGCCAAAACCTAGGAAGAAACCTAGAGAGGAACCAGACTATGAGGGGTTCAGGTAGCACGTCCGGTGAACAGGTCAGGATTCCATAGTCGCAGGCAGAACAGTTCAAACTGGAGCAGCAGCACGGCCTGGTGGACTGACTAAAAGTATTTAGTCAGCCACCAATTGTGCAAGTTCTCCCTCTTAAAAAGATGAGAGAGGCCTGTAATTTTCATCATAGGTACACTTCAACTATGACAGACAAAATGAGAAAAGAAATCCAGAAAATCACATTGTAGGATTTTTAATGAATTTATTTGCAAATTATGTTGGAAAATAAGTATTTGGTCAATAACAAAAGTGTATCTCAATACTTTGTTATATACCCTTTGTTGGCAATGACAGAGGTCAAACGTTTTCTGTAAGTCTTCACAAGGTTTTCACACCCTGTTGCTGGTATTTTGGCCCATTCCTCCATGCAGATCTCCTCTAAAGCAGTGATGTTTTGGATGCTTTTTGCTGGGCAACATGGACTTTCAACTCCCTCCAAAGATTTTATATGGGGTTGAGATCTGGAGACTGGCTAGGCCACTCCAGGACCTTGAAATGCTTCTTACGAAGCCACTCCTTCGTTACCCGGGCGGTGTGTTTGGGATCATTGTCATGCTGAAAGTCCCAGCCACGTTTTACCTTCAATGCCCTTGCTGATGGAAGGAGGTTTTCACTCAAAATCTCACGATACATGGCCCATTCATTCTTTCCTTTACACGGATCAGTCGTCCTGGTCCCTTTGCAGAAAAACAGCCCCAAAGCATGATGTTTCCACCCCCATGCTTCACAGTAGGTATGGTGTTCTTTGGATGGATCTCAGCATTCTTTGTCCTCCAATCATGACGAGTTTTTACCAAAAAGTTATATTTTGGTTTCATCTGAACATATGACATTCTCCCAATCTTCTTCTGGATCATCCAAATGCTCTCTAGCAAACTTCAGACGGGCCTGGACATGTACTGTCTTAAGCAGGGGGACACGTCTGGCACTGCAGGATTTGAGTCCCTGGCGGCATAGTGTGTTACTGATGGATGCAAACCCCAAAGTATGCATGAAACCTAGTTTTGTCCATCACCTTCCATCTCTCTCCAAAAACACGCCCTCCAAATTAGTTCAGCCCAGAATGATTTTTTTTGGATGGTGTCTGGGATGAACAGTTCAAAAAAATACGTTATGTCCTTCACATGAGTAACTGCCATCTGCTTCGGCCCTGGTTGCATCTTTATGACATTGGCAGCCTTGCAGGGAGGCTCATTCCTTGGGAAGACACTCCTTCCACATTCACTTCTTTCTCTACATTTTTTTTTATCAGGCCCTCTGAACAGATCATTTTTTCCATACTGATTGATTGTGGTAAGGAGCCACACATGCAAATCTATTTATTTGTTGTGCCCCTCCCCCAATTTGCACGGCTGGGGTAGAGTGTGGGAGAATACAGATTTTTTTTTTTACAACGTATCGAAATAATGTTGTTTCACACACTACAAAGGGTAAAGAGTGGGAGAAAAGCGGGAGACAGGCAGACATGCAGGGAGACAGACAAGTGCTTTGTTGAAACAGCAGGCCCAGAGTGGAGGGAGACAGACAAGTGCTTTGTTGAAACAGCAGGCCCAGGGTGGAGGAAGACAGAGTGAAGGCACACAGCAAACCTTTTTGTTGAATTTTTACTTGTTTTCACCTACACACATACTTTCCCACACTTTTATTACCCTCGGGTGGACCCGGACACCACATATGCAACATAAATGTGTCGGAGGGTGCACAGTGTACACTCAATGTAAATGTGTTATTTGACATGTTCTTCGCAGAAAATGAGCCAAGGCCAGTGAGTATCAGGATGAAATGTTTCTTTTTTTAAATTTTAGTAAACATTTAAAATGGGTCCCACAGACCCGAAAACCACACAAGGGTTGAGTTAATATTAAGGCTATGTGAGAGGTAATAGATTCCAGTTTTCATTTAACCCATCTGAACAGTAGGCTACAATTCCCCATCTTGTGACTGTCAAATTTGTATATCACCTCACAATACTTACACATAACATAGCTAACACTGCTATAATCCTATTTTACCACTTCACCAAATATTTCCCAAACATTACTTTTCTGGCCCTCACTTCTCTTTATGTTCTCTTTACTTTCTCTGCCCGTTCCCAAAAGCATTTGGTGATTGGCATGTAGGCTATTTGGTGTGCCTAATGTTTGGCCCTAAAGCTTAGGCTTACATACATGCGATATAGCCTAAAATAAGGAATGAAAAACCTCAATGTCACCTATAGATAGATATAAATTGCACAGGAATTATACATGTTTTAATGTTTTAAGGTAGGCTATTGATTTCTATTTCCTCACTTTAAACCCGCTTGTCCCACTGATATAACCACAGGGAATGAATGAGTCAACCCGCACATCACTAACACACACACACACACACACACACACACACACACACACACACACACACACACACACACACACACACACACACACACACACACACACACACACACACACACACACACACACACACACACACACACACACACACACACACACACACACACACACACACACACACACACACACACACATACACTCACACACACTCTATTATCAATTTAACTGATCCAGATTAAATGAAAATGAGGATGGACCTTGCAACACAACCTGGTCCAGGGCCGGCTCTTGCCTTTTGGGGGCCCTAAGCGGGATTTGGCAGAGGAGAGAAAATCTTGCAGGCTACTTGTTTTTCTTATTGGCTGAGCTGGCACTGCACTGACCTAACCACCCATGGGACACTGAGTCACACCATGACAATTACATTATTTGTGTCATTGGAGTTCAAGTAAACACACTGCTGTATACTGTGTTTTTTTCTTCCTTTAAAAGGTATAAAAGGTCAGTGATGTGACAGTAGTTTAGTGTGGAATAGTCCACTGACACAGAACATACAGTAGATCTATGTCCACACAACGGCAGTCTGGAGAAAGATACCAGGTGATCTAGACTTACATCCTGTTTTGAAGATATATATGTACGTATCTTTATTGATGGTTTGACTCTTCATTCAGACAGTAAGGGAATTAGAGGAGGAGACAGGCAAGTGGGAGAATCAGTGAGAAAGGTGGGCACAGGGATTGAATCCTGGTCTCTGGTGAGTTTTATGTGACTTATGCCAGGAAGAATTACCGCACCACAGCTCTGCAAGACCAGCATCCTGTTTCATTCACACATTATAGTTGGAGTGTATGTAAGTTTATCAGTAAAGCAAAAAATTGTAAGCTGAGAGTGTGTCAATTGTATTTGTTATTCAAAATATGAATATTATTGAACTTACACGATGAATGACGTTTGCCGTATGTTCTACTCAATGTCCATTACAACCACAGGTAACAATGTTTTTCCATGGAATCCCTTTGAAGAGTAATGCTGTGGCAATGATGCAATGAATCTTGATAATCAGTGGTAATTATAAGAATGAAGCAATTATGAGATGTCAATAAGAGATAGATTGTTTCACCTGATAGACACTATTTTCCTTCACTTGTGAACTAAATATATCTAGAAATACTTCTATACTATTGGGAAAATGATGAACTCAACACAACTCACATCATTTATCCTAGCTGGATATAGTGACATTGGACACTTAAAGTACTTGTATTTCATTATATTAACTGTCTTATACGTCTCCATAGTTTTTGCGAACACAGTGCTTATTGTGGTTATATGTATGGAGAGAAGCCTTCATGAACCCTTGTATCTGTTTCTGTGCAGTTTGTTTGTAAATGACTTGTATGGTAGCACTGGTTTGTTTCCTGCTCTCATGACTCATTTGGTTTCAGATGACCATACAGTTTCCACTGTGTGCTGTTACCTACAGATATTTGTCTTGTACACATATGGATCTACTGAATTCATCAATTTAGCAGTCATGTCCTACGACAGGTACCTTGCTATATGTTATCCACTACAGTATAACGTCATCATGACACCCAACAGGGTGTGTATTTTAATTTGTGTAATATGGTTGTACTCTTTTGTAAAATTCACCATACAACTGTCTTTAACTATTCGTTTGCGATTGTGTGGAAACGTCATAGACAAAGTGTATTGTGACAACTACCTGGTAGTTAAACTTGCCTGTTCAACTTCAGACACGACAGTTAATAACATCTCTGGACTCTGTGGTATTGTTTTGACTGTCGCTGTCCCTTTAATTACTATTGTGTTCTCTTATATTAAGATTCTGACCATTTGTTTGAAATCTTCCATGGAGACCAGACAGAAAGCTTTCAGCACCTGTTCTCCTCATCTGGCCTCGCTGCTCAACTTCTCTTTCGGCTGTTTCTTAACTCTGCTCCAGAGTAGATTTGATAGCCCTATGAGAAATGTTCCAACTGTACTTCACACTATTTTATCAGTGTACTATCTGATGTGCCAGCCACTTTTAAATCCTATTGTGTATGGAGTTAGGATGGCTAAAATCAGACAGGCTTGTAATAACATACTACCTGTAGGTCTGTACCCTAAAACATAAGCTAAGCATTTCGTGTGTCCTTTTCCGTCCTGATTGTTCGATATTTGTGATGTTGACTTGTGTTTTGTTACTTAGGCTAGTCGCAATAATGAATGGGGGTGAGGATGGTAAATGTAAAACATTTGCTAATCTCTGAAATATTGTCATATAAATCTAATATAAACAGGAGAAGTTCATGACTTTGAATTTCTCTCTTAAATTGAAGTTTCTTAGGCTGCATTCACAAAGCAAGTCCAATTCTGATCTTTATTATTGGCAAAATATCTGATCTGGTTGGTCAAAAGACAAATTATTGGCAAATTATCAGAATTAGACCACCTGTGTAAACACATAAAATCTTTGTGTAAACACAAATAAATCAAGATATGCAAAACTGTCTGGATCAATCAACAACAGTGAATAAATGGATGTAAATGTGTAAAAGGTAAGCCCACCTTATAGCCCACCATTAGGTCCATCACTAATGGAACATGGGCTCAGTGGGTACATGATTGTTTGACATTTTCAGAGAGAAATCTTCGGAAATACTTTAGTATGAAAACAAACTATATTCTGTCTGGACCAGATACCTTTACTGAGATAAAAAGTATCTTGTTTTTCCTGGGTCACAGTGAGATATGTTTGACCTACAGAATGTAACAATCCAATAAGACACGTTGGTTAATGTACTCCATCCACACTTTACCACGGGGAAAGCAGAAGCCAATAATAAAACTGTAAGAAACATGTTTATTGAGTCATTAGGTACCAGGTCATTAGTCCACTCTATCACCTCGTTCCCTGGGAACCAATTAATGCAGCTAGTAACCTGTAGAGACCTGAGGGGCTCCTGTAGAGGCACAGCTGGTCTTGACTGTATCCCAAATGGTACCCTATTCAACTCTGGACCCCGGAGCCACATCCACTGCTTTTTTTCATTGTTCCCCTCTAATCAGGGACTAATTATCAGGTCCTGTAGAACAGAAAAGAAAAGCAGCAGGACCCAGACTTCGTAGGGTAAGAGTTTAATAGCCCTGGTATAGGGAATAGGATGCCATTTTGGGGGGGAGTGTACTGTAGGCCTAAGGAAGCCCCGAGAGAAAATAAGGGCCCTCACTTTTACCTGAACAGAAAAAGCTCTGGGCCTAGGTTTTAGACTATAGCTAAGACTTGGCGTCCTGAGTTATTCTCTGTTTTCCCTGGTTAGATCATATGGTCAGGAAAAACAACAGAGCCCTAACTACATAGCCTGGGTCCTAGTCTGTTTGTGCTAACATTCTGCTCCTTGTCATTCCATACATGACAAGGAGTTGGAACGATAGCACAAACAGATCGGGGCCAGGCTACTAACAATGACCTCTCCTCAGACTGTTGTGTTACACCCTCATTCAGAATGAAGCTACCAAGGTAGCCTGTCAACAATATCTGCCAGTGGTTGGTCCAGGACTATACTTAATCTGGGTCCGGGAAACCATTCCTTTGTCAGAGGCTTTCAATTAGTTTAACTTTTTTTTTTTTTAATTGAACATCCATTTACCTAGGCAAGTCAGTTAAGAACAAATTCTTACTTAAAATAACAGCCTACCGGGTGGGTAAACTGCCTTGTTCAGAAGGATAGATTTTTACCTTGTCAGCTCGGGGATTTGATCCAGCATAGTGCTCTAACCACTATGCTACCTGCCACCCCACTAAACTGTGTATTCATTGTACATGGTGCACATAAATAAGAGATCTGATATTCAGAGGTGTGGACTCGAGTCACATGACTTGGACTCGAGTCAGAATCAAGTCACAAATATGATGACTTGCAACTCGATTTTGACTTTAACACCAATAACTCGTGACTTGACTTGGACTTGAGCCTTATGACTCGACCTGACTTGATACCCTCCCCAAGCCCAAATATAAAAAATTATACTATGAAAAAAAGTGTGCAGGGCATCAACTCTTCATTTAACGGATTACAGTTACAATTGGACAGCAGCCAATCAAATTGTGTCAGCTGAGAAAAAGTTGTGCGTGACAGTGCAGAGGAACGTCGGCGGGTGAATTCAGATGGAGCCCTTGGAAAGATGATACGCAAAATTATTATTTTTGGATATAAAGACGATGCTGTATCAACAAAAAACAGATTGCAACTTGCAAAACATGCGGGAAGAAAATTACAGACGGAGGCGCAACAATTTCCAACTTTGTTCGACATTTGAAGCTACACGAAGAACGGTAATTAGTGGCTAGTATAGCCGACAGCTATATATCTTATTACTTTACTAGTGTATCATTTAGGCTAACGTAACGGTAAATCAATGAGCCTCCATATAGTCAGTCAGTGCGGGAACATGATCATTGCACTCAAGTTTGAGCTAGAGCTGACTAGGCAGTTGGTAGCCTAAATCCTTCCTGATGTTACTACCATTGACATACTTTAGCCTACTGTAGAGAGAGTGTGTGTGTGTGTGTGTGTGTGTGTGTGTGTGTGTGTGTGTGTGTGTGTGTGTGTGTGTGTGTGTGTGTGTGTGTGTGTGTGTGTGTGTGTGTGTGTGTGTGTGTGTGTGTGTGTGTGTGTGTGTGTGTGTGTGTGTGTGTGTGTAAGTGTGTAAGTGTGTGTGTAAGTGTGTGTGTTAAGGTTGGGCGATTGTGCACAGGCTCACATCGCCCGATTGCGCCCGATTGCACCTCAACCTCTATTGGGGGGGGGGGTCTTTCTCATGGATATCCATGTATTTCCATGGAAATATAATCATTATTTGGAAAGTAATAAATATATATTTTTTTAAAAGCATCCTTGATTTGTGTAAATGTAATATACTAACTATTACACTTGTTAAAAATATGAAATGGTATTACATTTGGTGAAGAGCACAAATGACTTGTTTAGGACTCGAAACTCAAAGTTTAGGACTTGAGACTTGACTTGATACCTGATGGTCTTGACTTGAGACTTGACTCGGATTTGCCTGTCTTAACTTGGAACTTGACTTGGGACTTCAGTGCTAAGACTTGAGGCTTACTTGTGACTTGTAAAACAATGACTTGGTCCCACCTCTGCTGATATTGTTGCCTTCCCAGCCTATTGGTGAGTTCACATACTACTTCTACATTTTAGTCCCCACACATACATTGTTTTAACAGGATCATAGGCCACTAACAAATGACATCCATTTTTTTCAATTAAATTAATACTGTATACCCATTGATTCCTAAACTCTTAAATGTAAAGTCCCAATATTTTGGGACCCTATTAGATTTTTTTATTAAATTCAGTCTGGTATGAGAACAGCAGCCCGATCTGAAGATGGCGCCGACAGCAGCCCTATTGAAGATGGCGCAGACAGAAATGGTCGCCTCTTTTCGCGTTCATAGGAAACTATGCAGTATTTTGTATTATTTCTTACATTGTTACCCCAGGAAATCTTAAGTCTTATTACATACAGCCAGGAAGAACTATTGGATATAAGAGCAACATCAACTTACCAACATTACAGGAATAAGACTTTCCCGAAGCGGATTCTCTGTTTGGACCATCACCTAGGACAATGGATCAGATCCCAGTAGGCGACCCAAAAGAACAGTGACGCAGAAGGGGCAGATGGAGTGGTTTTCTGGTCAGGCTCTGTAGACGGGCACATCGCTCACTACTCCTGAGTATACTTCTCGCCAATGTCCAGTCTCTTGACAACAAGGTAGATGAAATTTGAGCAAGGGTTGCCTTCCAGAGAGACATCAGAGATTGTAACATTCTCTGTTTCACAGAAACATGCCTCACTCGGGATATGTTATCAGAGTCAGTACAGCCACCCGCTTTCTTCGCGTATCAAGCCGACAGAAACAAATGATCTCTCTGGTAAGAAGAAGGACGAGTTGTATGCCATATGATTAACTAGTCATGGTGTGATCATAACAACATACAGGAACTCAAGTCCTTTTGCTCTCCTGACCTAGAATTCCTTACAATCAAATGCCGACTTGATTATCTTGATTAAGAGAATTCTCTTCGATTATAATCACAGCCGTGTATATCCCCCCTAAGCAGACACCTGAAAGAACTTCATTGGACTCTATATAAACTGGAAACCACATATCCTGAGGCTACATTTATTGTTGGGGATTTTAACAAAGCTAATCTGAAATCAAGACTCCCTAAAATTTTATCAGCATATCGAATATGCGACCTTGGCTGGCAGCATTCTGGATCATTGCTACTCTAACTTCCGCGACGCATACAAAGACCTCCCCTGCCCTCCTTTCGACAAATCTGACCACGACTCCATTTTGTTGCTCCCAGCCTATAGACAGAAACTAAAACAGGAACCGCCATGCTCTGGTCTGTTCAATGCTGGTCTGACCAATCAGATTCAAGATTGCTTCGATCACGTGGACTGGAATATGTTCCAGATAGCCTCAGACAACAACATTGATGTACAGTATATGCTGATTCGGTGAGCGAGTTAATTAGCAAGTGCATCGGTGATGTTGTACCCACAGTGACTATTAAAACCTTCCCCAACCAGAAACCGTGGATTGATGGCAGCGCAAAACTGAAAGCGCGAGCCACTGCTTATAATCAGTCATGGCAAGGTGACTGGAAACAAGACCGAATACAAAGAGCGTAGCTATTTCCTCCACAAGGCAATCAAACAAGCGAAGCATCAGTATAGAGACAAGGTAGAGTCGCAATTCAACGGCTCAGACACGAGACGTATGTGGCAGGGTCTACAGTCAATCACGGATTACAAAAAGAAAACCAGCCCAGTCACGGACCAGGATGTCTTGCTCCCAGGCAGACTAAATAACTTGTTTGCCCGCTTTGAGGACAATACAGTCCCACTGACACGCATCCCCAGCTGCGCCCTCAGAGCATGCACAGACCAGCTGGCTGGTGTGTTTACGGAAATATTCAATCAATCCTTATCCCAGTCTGCTGTTCCCACATGCTGCAAGAGGGCCACCATTGTTCCTGTTCCCAAGAAAGCTAAGGTAACTGAGCTAAACGACTACCGCCCCGTAGCACTCACTTCCATCATCATGAAGTGCTTTGGGAGACTAGTCAAGGACCATATCACCTCAACCCTACCTGACACCCTAGACCCACTCCAATTTGCTTACCGCCCAAATAGGTCCACAGACGATGCAATCTCAACCACACACTAGCCCATCTGGACAAGAGGAATACCTATGTGAGAATGCTGTTCATCGACTACAGCTCAGGATTTAACACCATAGTACCCTCCAAACTCGTCATCAAGCTTGAGACCCTGGGTCTCGACCCCGCCCTGTGCAACTGGGTACTGGACTTCCTGACGGGTCGCCCCCAGGTGGTGAATGTAGGTAACAACATCTCCACCTCGCTGATCCTCAACACTGGGGCCCCACAAGGGTGCGTTCTGAGCCCTCTCCTGTACTCCCTGTTCACCCACGACTGCGTGGCCACGCACGCCTCCAACTCAATCATCAAGTTTGCGGATGACACAACAGTGGTATGCTTGATTACCAACAACGACGAGAGGGCCTACAGGGAAGAGGTGAGGGCCCTCGGAGTGTGGTGTCAGGAAAATAATCATCCAGAAGGCGAAGTCAGTACAGGTGCATCAAAGGCCACCAGACTGTTAAACAGCCACCACTAACATTGAGTGGCTGCTGCCAACACACTGACTCAACTCCAGCCACTTTAATAATGGGAATTGATGGGAATTGATGTAAAATATATCACTAGCCACTTTAAACAATGCTACTTAATATAATGTTTACATACCCTACATTATTCATCCCATATGTATACGTATATACTGTACTCTATATCATCTACTGCATCTTTATGTAATACTTGTATCACTAGCCACTTTAAACTATGCCACTTTGTTTACATACTCATCTCATATGTAAATACTGTACTCGATACCATCTTTATGTACATGTTCTTTATCCCTTTACACTTGTGTGTATAAGGTAGTAGTTTTGGAATTGTTAGTTAGATTACTCGTTGGTTATTACTGCATTGTCGGAACTAGAAGCACAAGCATTTCGCTACACTCGCATTAACATCTGCTAACCATGTGTATGTGACAAATACATTTGATTTGATTTGATTTGAAGAGGGCCACCATTGCATCCTCTGAAGCTGAGGGGTTATTTCCGAAGGCGCATGGTGCTGTGGTGCTGCATGGAGATCACAAGTTCTTTAACTGGGCAGCAGTGACGTGATGAAGAGAATAGCCTATGGGGTGACTAACTAAGACCACTGCAACAGACTTATTTTAAAGTGTGGGAATAGGTTTATGCCAACCTTAGGCTATGGTTAACCTCTCTGGGGGGGTGTGGGATGCTACCGTCCCACCTGGCCAACATCCAGTGAAATTGCAGAGCACCAAATTCAAATTAATTTACTATAAATATACTTTCATTATATGTGTTTGTATGTTCACAGATTCAATTTCATGTTTACGTTTCATGTTTCACACATGGCTTTTCTTACGAGTTTAACAATTTACATCCTAACGATATGTACGTTCAATGTTTTGGCAGCTATCTGGCTCCATATGCAACATTTGTTAACAGACACCTCAAACTAGTTTGAACTATTCTATTTCAATGCCATGGGTAGCTACATCTGTTTTGCAACCATGTTTGTTTTGCATCAAGAGTATCACATAAAAGTGGAAGGAAAAGTTTGCCAGTTGTCTGCATTGAGTTTCTTGTTTAAGTTACACATTTTGTAGTAATTCACCTGTATTCAGCCACCCCTGGGGGATCTAACCTTGAATGGCAAGATCCTCCAACAAAGACTTCATTCTATATGTAAAATGCTCACCTGCCATGCATCGTTACCAAGTTCATCAAGTTTAAAGTGTAACTTTGTCTTGTGGGGGCAGTATGGCTTTGAGAAAATACTTTCAACCACAAAGTTAATTGTGAATGTCAAATAGCATGTTAGTTAACAGCCAATTGCACAGGAATGATAAATTTTTGATGTTTTAAGGTAGGCTATTGTTTTCTATTTCCTCATTTTACATCTGTCTGCCTTGCAGATATAACCGCAGGGACTGAAGCTAATGAGTCAACCCGCGCATCACTAAAACACACACTCTCTCTCTCTATTATCGATATAACTGCTCCAGATCAAATGGAAATTGGGATGAACTCAATATCACCTATAGATAGATATAAATTGCACAGGAATTATACATGTTTTAAGGTAGGCTATTGTTTTCTATTTCCTCACTTTAAACCCCCCTGTCCCACTGATATAACCACAGGGAATGAGTCAACCCGCACATCACTAACACACACACACACACACACACATACACTCACACACACTCTATTATCAATTTAACTGATCCAGATTAAATTAAAATGAGGATGGACCTTGCAACACAACCTGGTCCAGGGCCGGCTCTTGCCTTTTGGGGGCCCTAAGCGGGATTTGGCAGAGGAGAGAAAATCTTGCAGGCTACTTGTTTTTCTTATTGGCTGAGCTGGCACTGCACTGACCTAACCACCCATGGGACACTGAGAGTCACACCATGACAATTACATTATTTGTGTCATTGGAGTTCAAGTAAACACACTGCTGTATACTGTGTTTTTTTCTTCCTTTAAAAGGTATAAAAGGTCAGTGATGTGACAGTAGTTTAGTGTGGAATAGTCCACTGACACAGAACATACAGTAGATCTATGTCCACACAACGGCAGTCTGGAGAAAGATACCAGGTGATCTGGACTTAAATCCTGTTTTGAAGATATATATGTACGTATCTTTATTGATGGTTTGACTCTTCATTCAGACAGTAAGGGAATTAGAGGAGGAGACAGGCAAGTGGGAGAATCAGTGAGAAAGGTGGACAGGGATTGAACCCTCTAATGGTAAAATGTATGTGACTTATGATGAGGAGCATTACCACACCACAGCTCTGCATGACTAGCATCCTGTTTCATTCAACACTATGACTGCAGTGTTTGTAAGTGTAACAGTAAAGCAAAGACCAGTAAACTGTAACTGTGTCAATTGCGTTTGTTATTCAAAATATGAATATTATTGAACTACAGTAGAGATGAATGATGTTTGCTTTATGTTCTACTCCGTGTCCATCACAGCCACAGGTGACAATGTTTTTCCATGATGATGCCTATGGGGGTAATAACGTTGAATAGTAACACTGTGGCAATAATGCAAAGAGTTGATAATTGATGGCAATTCTAAGAATGAAGAAATGTTGAATCAATAAGAGATTCATAATTTCACCTGATAGACACTGTTTTCCTTCACTTGTGAACTAAATATATCTACAAATACTTCTATACTATTGGGAAAATGATGAACTCAACACAACTCACGTCATTTATCCTAGCTGGATATAGTGACATTGGACACTTAAAGTACTTGTATTTCATTATATTAACTGTCTTATACGTCTCCATAGTTTTTGCGAACACAGTGCTTATTGTGGTTATATGTATGGAGAGAAGCCTTCATGAACCCTTGTATCTGTTTCTGTGCAGTTTGTTTGTAAATGACTTGTATGGTAGCACTGGTTTGTTTCCTGCTCTCATGACTCATTTGGTTTCAGATGACCATACAGTTTCCACTGTGTGCTGTTACCTACAGATATTTGTCTTGTACACATATGGATCTATTGAATTCAGCAATTTAGCAGCGATGTCCTATGACAGGTACCTTGCTATATGTTATCCACTACAGTATAACGTCATCATGACACCCAACAGGGTGTGTATTTTAATTTGTGTAATATGGTTGTACTCTTTTGCAAAATTCAGCATACAACTGTCTTTAACTATTCGTTTGCAATTGTGTGGAAACGTCATAGACAAAGTGTATTGTGACAACTACCTGGTAGTTAAACTTGCCTGTTCAACTTCAGACACGACAGTTAATAAGATCTATGGACTCTGTGGTATTGTTTTGTCTGTCACTGTCCCTTTAATTACTATTGTGTTGTCTTATATTAAGATTCTGTCCATTTGTTTGAAATCTTCCATCGAGACCAGACAGAAAGCTTTCAGCACCTGTTCTCCTCATCTGGCCTCGCTGCTCAACTTCTCTTTCGGCTGTTTCTTAACTCTGCTCCAGAGTAGATTTGATAGCCCTATGAGAAATGTTCCAACTGTACTTCACACTATTTTATCAGTGTACTATCTGATGTGCCAGCCACTTTTAAATCCTATTGTGTATGGAGTTAGGATGGCTAAAATCAGACAGGCTTGTAATAACATACTACCTGTAGGTCTGTACCCTAAAACATAAGCTAGACATTAGTGTGACCTTTTCTGTCCTGATTGTTAGATTTTTGTGATGTTGACTTGTGTTTTGTTACTGATAGGCTTGTCGCTATAATGAATTAGGCAGAGGATGGCAAATCAGATGTGTAAAACATTTGCTAATTTACGAAATAATGTCATATACAAAAAATAAAGAAGAAGAAGTTAATGACTTTGAATTCCTTACTTAAATGTAAGTATGTAAGGCTGCTTTTACATAGCAAGCCCAATTCTGATCTTTGTTATTGGCATATGATCTGATCTGGTTGGTCAAAAGACACATTATTGGCAAATGATCAGAATTAGACTGCCTGTGTAAACGCAGCCAAATAAATCTGGATATGCAAAACTGTCTGGATCAATCATCAACAGTGAATAAATGGATGTAAATGTGTAAAAGGTAAACCCCCCTTATAGCCCACCATTAGGTCCATCACTAATGGAACATGGGCTCAGTGGGTACATTTTGGGAGAGAAATCTAGGGAAATACTTCAGCATGAAAACCAACTATATTCTTTCTGGACCAGATACCTTTATTGAAATATGGCATCTTGTTTTTCCGGGGTCACTGTGAGATATGTTTGACCTACAGAATGTAATAATCCAATAAGGCTCTTGAGGATGTATGTATTAAACACATTGGTTAATGTACTCCATCCACACTACCATTGGGAAAGCAGATGCCAATAATAAGACCGTAAAAAAAACATTTTAATTGAGTCATTAGGTAACAGGTCGTTAGTCCACTGTACTGCCTCGTTCCCTGGGAACCAATTAATGCAGCTAGTAACCTGTAGAGACCTGAGGGGCTCCTGTAGAGGCACGGCTGGTCTTGACTGTATCCCAAACGGTACCCTATTCAACTCTGGACCTTGAAGCCACTTCCACTGCTTTTTTCGTTGTTCCCCTCTAATCAGGGACTGATTTAGACCTGCAACACCAGGTGAGTGCAATTAATTCTCAGGTAGAACAGAAGACCAGCACGCTCCGGAGCTCATATGGTAAGTATATAATACCTCTGATAAAGGGAGTAGGGTGCAACTTGGGGGACACACCTTCTGTCATCCCCTCTGGGAGGGTAGGACCTGAGAGTGTACTTGAGAGAATATAGTAGACGGTTGCTGTCCTTTGATTGTCCTCTCGTTGATCTCTTAATGACATCCTCTCCATGGTCACGATATTTAGTGTGTCATTATGTAACTTGATAGTGCACCTATTTCTTTGAAGTAAAACACATGTTGAAGTCTAAAGTAATGGCCTGGTGATTGATGTGTAGTGACCTTGTTGAACTTAAAGAAATGTGTTTGAAGTCAAATATGTCAGAATTATTTTCCGGGGAGGCCTGAGTTTTAACTTTTGAACAGTTCAAACAGTTGGGAAGTTTTATAGTGAACTTGTGGAACTGCTGTGTAGTGAGCTTGTGGAACTGCTGTGTAGTGAGCTTGTGGAACTGCTGTGTAGTGAACTTGTGGAACTGCTGTGTAGTGAGCTTGTGGAACTGCTGTGTAGTGAACTTGTGGAACTGCTGTGTAGTGAGCTTGTGGAACTGCTGTGTAGTGAGCTTGTGGAACTGCTGTGTAGTGAGCTTGTGGAACTGCTGTGTAGTGAGCTTGTGGAACTGCTGTGTAGTGAGCTTGTGACCCATTATAGAATGAACAGGAAAAAGTCATTTCTGGAAAGCCTGGAAGGAGGAGAGATGACTAGAAACAATTCAGTTGACCGTTGTATGTGTAGATTAATTGTTGGATTAGAGGACCTTGAGCATTTCAGATAAAATAACAACTCAATATGTATAGCTCAGGACAAATTAGCTAGCAACAGCAAGATAGCTGTCTAAATAGGACAAATTAGCTAGCAACAGCAAGATAGCTGTCTAAATAGGACAAATTAGCTAACAACTGCAAGCTAGCCAAATTGCCATAAATGTTTCATGCTTTTCGATCCCCAAATTAAGGGGCATCCCTATCCCCAAATTAATATAATTGGTTCAGAGTTTGTTTTGATATTTCAACCTGCTTGTCGTGATCACGTTTGGGGTGGGGTAACAAAATCAATTTGGGCACAATGGCGCACGCGGATGCACACGCGCGTCCGGTTTGGGCATGGTGTTAGCTTTGTCCTGTGAACACCATGAGCGAGAAGAAACCTCGAGAGATAAACCACAGAAAACTTGTGGGAGGTTACAAGGAGACAAGGGCCATGCTCATGAAACTATTTTACAAGGAATGAAGATAAAACACTTTCCAAAAAATAAATATAAACATATATTGGGTAGTAATGTGTAGTATTGTGTAATAATAACATGTATGATCTATATAGAGGTTTAGTAATAAACATTAGTATCAGAGTTTAATATTAGTAAACTTTAGTAAACTTGCAGAGTAAACTTTAATAATTGTTTAAATGTCTGTACTAAAGGTTTTGTAGAAAATAAAACTTTTGAAGGAAAATGTAATTGTCCTTCAATTAAATAAATCTTTCTCTCCCTCTGTCTTTCCCCTTGGGTGAGTGTGTGTGGGGCTTGGTTACATGGGATGGTGTCAGGTTACAAGCGGACACACCAAAATATTGTGTGAACATCCGGATTGGATGTCATTAAGTGGTCAACGAGAGCACTACCAAAAACCAAAGGACACAGAAAACCCATCAATCATTGATTGACAGCAACCGTCTACTATATTCTCTCCTGCCTAAGGAAGCCCAGAGTGACAATAAGGGTCCTCACTTTTACCTGAGCAGGAAAAGTTCTGGGCCTAGATTTTACACTACAGCTGGGACTAGGCTCCTCTATTTTCCCTGGTTAGATCACATGTCCAGGAAAAACTACAGAGGACTAACTATGTAGCCTGGGTACCAGATTGCTTGTGCTAACATTACACTCCTTGTCATTCCATACATGACAAGGAGTTGGAATGATAGTCCAAACATATCTGGGGCCAGGCTTCCAACGATGACCTCTTCTCAGACGTTTGTGTTGCACCCTCATTCAGACTGAAGCTAACAAGGTAGCCCCTCAACAATACCCAGATACCTGTCAGTGGTATCAGGACTATACTTAATCTGGGGTCAGGAAACTGTCCCTTTGTCAGAGGTTTCACTGAACCATGTTTTTATTGTACATGGTGCACATGAATAAGATATCTGCTATTGTTGCCTGTCCAGCCCATTGGTGATGTTGCATAGTTCTTCTACAGTGTAGAGAGCCAGGCCAGAGTCCACACACATACATTGTTATAACAGAATCATAGGCCACTAACACAGCCTGTTGCTATATACATTTTTGGACTTAATTAATCATATATACCCAGGGCCTCCCGAGTGGCAAAGTGATCTAAGGCATTACATCTCAGTGTTAGAGGCGTCACTACAGATCCAGGTTCAATCCCGGGCTGTGTCCCGGGCTGTGCCAGCCACAACTGGGAGACCCATGAGGTCTCAATTAGCCCAGCGTCGTCCGGGCTAGGGGAGGATTTGGCCGGCTAGGATGTCCTTGTCCCATTGCACTCTAGCGACTCCTTGTGGCGGGCCGGGCTCATGCACGCTGACTTCGGTCGCTAGATGTGCAGTGTTTCCTCCGACACATTGGTGAGGCTGGCTTCCGGGTTAAGCGAGCAGTGTGTCAAGAAGCAGTGTGGCTTGGCAGAATCGTGTTTCGGAGGACGCATAGCTCTCTTCGCCTCTCCTGAGTCCGTAAGGGAGTTGCAGCGATAGGACAAGACTGTAACTTCCAATTGGATATCATGAAATTGGGGAGAAAAAATTATAATAATGAATAAATAATAATATATACCCATTGATTCTTAAAAAATATGCTGGTATGTGTTCGCTACACCACTTGCAATTCTAAAGTCAATATGGACAGCGCCCCGTGTTGAAAATTGATTAGGCATATTAACAAACAAGAGGGCTTTGTTGGGGCACTATTTAAGAAATAAGAGGTACAGTAGGCTTACTGACAGACGCAATGATTTTATCCATATACTTGTCAGTAGGCCTATAGCTATTTCCTTCAATACTGTCACCATGCACTCCTTAAATAGGCCTACTGTCACGCCTTGGTCATTGTATTTTGTGTTTTTGTTATATGTTTGGGTAGGCCAGGGTGTGACATGGGTTTATATGTTGTGTTTCGTATTGGGGTTTGTATTATTTGGGATCGCGGCTGATTAGGGGTGTGGTATAGGCTTGGCTGCATGAGGCGATTCTCAATTAGAGTCAGGTGCTTTTCGTTGTCTCTGATTGGGAACCGTATTTAGGCAGCCTGACTTTCGCTTTGTATTTTGTGGGTGTTTGTTCCTGTCTCTGTGTTGTAGTCACCAGATAGGCTGTAATTAGTTTCACGTTCCGTTCTGTTGTTTTTGTATTTAGTTTTCAGTTATTTTCATGTACCGCGTTCTTTCATTAAAGTCATGAGTAACCAACACGCTGCATTTCGGTCTGACTCTCTTTCTTCAACAGACGAACGCCGTTACAGAAACACCCACCTCTCACGGACCAAGCAGCGTGTAAACTGGCAACGTCGTAGACAGCTGGAGCAGAAAAAGGAGGACAAATTATTCGGAGAATGGACATGGGAAGACGTGTTGGATGGTAAAGGTTGTTACACCTGGGAGGAGATATTGGCCGGAAGAGATCGCCTCCCATGGGAACAGGTGGAGGCACTAAGGAGAGCAGAGGCAGCCGGAGATAGGAGCCGACGATACGAGGGAACACGGTTGGCAAGGAAACCTGAAAAGCAGCCCAAAAAAAATATTGGGGGGGGCTAGAAGGGAGAATAGTTATGCCAGGTAGGAGACCTGCGCAAACTCCCTGTGCTCACCGTTGGGCTAGAGAGACCGGGCAGGCACCGTGTTATGCTAGGGAGCGCACGGTGTTTTCAGTGCGGGAGCATAGCCTGGTGCGGCACATACCAGCCCTTCCTATTGGCCGGGCTAGAGTGGGCATCGAGCCAGGTAAGCTTGAGCAGGCTCGGTGCTCAAGAGCTCCAGTGCGCCTGCATGGTCCGGTCTATCCAGAGCCACCTCTACACACCAGTCCTCCGGTAGCAGCTCCCCGCACCAGGCTTCCTGTGCGTGTACTCGATCCAGTACCACCAGTTCCAGCACCACGCACCAGGCCTCCAGTGCGCCTCGCCTGTTCAGCGCAGCCAGCGCTTTTCTCCTCTCCTGCGCTGCCGGAGTCTCCCGTCTGCTCAGCGCCGCCAGTGCTCCCAGTCTGCCCAGCGCCGCCAGTGCTCCCAGTCTGCCCAGCGCCGCCAGTGCTCCCAGTCTGCCCTGCGCCGCCAGTGCTCCCAGTCTGCCCAGCGCCGCCAGTGCTCCCAGTCTGCCCAGCGCCGCCGGTGCTCCCAGTCTGCCCAGCGCCGCCGATGCTCCCAGTCTGCCCAGCGCCGCCAGTGCTCCCAGTCTGCCCAGTGCCGCCAGTGCTCCCAGTCTGCCCAGCGCCGCCAGACAACTAGTCTCTTCCAGATCTGCCAGACAACCAGTCTCTTCCAGATCTGCCAGACATCCAGTCTCTTCCAGATCTGCCAGACAACCAGTCTCTTCCAGATCTGCTTGTCAACCGGAATCTTCCAGTTCCGCCAGCCAGCCAGGATTTACCGGAGCTTACTACCTGCCTGAGCTTCCTCTCAGTACTGGGCTTCCTCTCAGTACTGGGCTTCCTCTCAGTACTGGGCTTCCTCTCAGTACTGGGCTTCCCCTCAGTACCGGGCTGCCCCTCAGTCCCGGGCTGCTTCTGTCCCGAGCTGCCCCTCTGTCCCGAGCTGCCCCTCTGTCCCGAGCTGCCCCTCTGTCCTGAGATGCCCCTCTGTCCTGAGATGCCCCTCTGTCCTGAGATGCCCCTCTGTCCTGAGATGCCCCTCTGTCCCGAGCTGCCCCTCTGTCACGAGCTGCTCCTCAGTTATGTGGGGATCTGGGTGAGGACTATTAGGCCAAGGTCGGCGGAGAGGGTGGATTATCCCAGGACGCAAAGGGGAGGAACTAGGACATTAATGGAGTGGGGTCCACGTCCCGAGCCTGAACCGCCACCATGGACAGACGCCCACCCGGACCCTCCCTATGCTCTTGAGGTGCGTCCGGGAGTCCGCACCTTAGGGGGGGGTTCTGTCACGCCTTGGTCATTGTATTTTGTGTTTTTGTTATATCTTTGGGTAGGCCAGGGTGTGACATGGGTTTATATGTTGTGTTTCGTATTGGGGTTTGTATTATTTGGGATCGCGGCTGATTAGGGGTGTGATATAGGCTATTAGAGTCAGGTGCTTTTCGTTGTCTCTGATTGGGAACCGTATTTAGGCAGCCTGACTTTCGCTTTGTATTTCGTGGGTGTTTGTTCCTGTCTCTGTGTTGTAGTCACCAGATAGGCTGTAATTAGTTTCACGTTCCGTTCTGTTGTTTTTGTATTTAGTTTTCAGTTATTTTCATGTACCGCATTCTTTCATTAAAGTCATGAGTAACCAACACGCTGCATTTCGGTCCGACTCTCTTTCTTCAACAGACGAACGCCATTACACCTACCTCCTTTCTGTGTTGGACTCGGGCCTCATGTCTGGTGTGGAAAATTATCCTCTGAAAGTACCATGCATGGATTCATAATGACATTTCAGATTGAATTCTTTGCAAACAGCGACAATTTTGTTTTAAACAAGACACACTGGTTTGGCATTGGAGACATATGCTACGATGAATAGGCTATCTTCTAATTGATTCGGTAGGCCAATTAACATTGGGATTTTACTTCTATAAACAGATCGAAATTATTATGTTACTATAATTGAATTTATTAGCCCACTAACCACGTGTTAAATGTGTAGTTTAGCACACACTGTGTAGGGCTATGAATTGGGCAGCTAGTAGGCTCTTTGCTAATAGGCTAACTATGTTCTGGCACGCCAACTAGCTACAAGCTGAGGAACAAATTTGCTGGAGGCCAAACCTAGTTGCCAACCCCTGTTGTATATTGTAAATTAAATCACACCCTTCACCACCACTACCACCACCATCATCATCATCATCATCATCATTCAGATCATTCAAACGTGTGGATATAGGCCTAGTCGTCATCTTGAAGAACTTGTGGTTGTCTCAGTGAAGTGAAATTACTTTGTTGTTCACCAGTGCTCTCTGATGAGAAAACAACATGCAAAGTAGCCTAACAACATCACTCACAAATGACACAGATGTTTTCACTATATTGCACTGGTCCTCTTCAATTTTAATTCCAGGTTGCATATCAAAGTATTTAAGGGCATATCGAATGGTCTGCTCTGCCCATAACAGTCAAGAATGGTCCACCACCCAAAGAACATCCATCCAACTTGACAAAGTGGTAAAGACACAATTGTGGGAAGCATTGGAGTCAACATGGGCCAGCATCCATGTTGAACGCTTTTTACAACTTGTAGAGTCTATGCCCTGACAAATTTAAGCTGTTCTGAGGGCAAAAGGGGGTGCAACTCAATATCAGTAAGTTGTTCTTAATGTTTTGTGCTCAGTGTATATTTAATGTATTACAGTCCTTCCGAAAATACATTTAAATTGTGTTTTAATGCAAAAAAGATTCACCCTGTTCCATGTGTTCAATGTATTCCATTTACAATTCGGCTCCAGTGCGGTGTTACTTCCATGCTATTATGATGCGTCTCTGTATGTGTCACGACTTCCACCGAATCGGTTCCTCACCTTGTTCGAGCGGCGCTCGGCACTCGTCGTCGCCGGTCTTCTAGCCATCATCAATCCACTTTTCATTTTCCATTTGTTTTGTCTTGTCTTCTCACACACCTGGTCTCAATTTCCCTCATTTCATGCTGTGTATTTAACCCTCTGTTCTCCCCATGTCTTTGTGCGGAATTGTTTATTGTAAGTGCATGTGCACGCTTTCTCTGGTGCGTGACAGGTTTCGTACCCATTTGTTTGTGGTTCTGGTTACAGGTGGTTTTATGAATAAAACTGCTCCGTTGATTACCCAGTTTTCTCTCCTGCGCCTGACTATCCTGCCGCCAGTTACGCACTCCCTAAGAGTAAGTTCCTAGCTGCCAACTAGCTAGCCATTTAACATTGGCTAGACATGCTCTGTTTAATCTACTCTTCTCTATTAATTACTGTATTTCTATAGAACATAAGAAAGGCATTTCAACCCCCTGGAGGGCCTGTTACAAAAATGGTATCTGTTTTTCTCTATATTGTTTCCTTGACAGGTATAGGTGACCATTCGCATATCACACCATGGTAGGCATTTTTTAAATTCAATCTCACAAGTATAATAATCAAGTGAGGAGCTTTTAGTTTAAGCAGGTCATCATGTAGAAATGGTCAGTCTTCATTTTGGATTTAACATACTTTACATGTAATCAATTATTTTGCATTTGAAAGTAATAAATCATATGACTGCAGGATGCAAAGTATAATATTGTTTGATTTAGGCTATGAATTATGTTATAAGGAGAAATGTAAAGGCATCTATATTAGTGAGTATAGATGTGGGAAAATATATCACTGAATCAAGAACAAGTTAAGGAATTATCAATTTATGTTGGCCTTTGTGATATCGTTTTAATTTACAGTATATGTAAGCTACATTACTATAGAGGATTGGCTACTCTTCTTCAAAAATGGACAGCACGTCTTTACCAACTCCCAAGACCAAGGCAGCAGCTACTCTTCCCTGGGTCCTGCAAAATTAAGTGAGTTATATACAATTTAAAATGTTAAATGACATTAAATTCTATAACACTTTACCCAATATATTAGGTGTGTTCCCTCAGGCCACTACTCCACTCCACATATACCACATCCATGTGTACGTGTGTGTAGAGTGTGTGTCTTATCATGTGTATGTGTGTCTGTGCCTGTGTCTCTTCACAGTCCCCGCTGTTCCATAACATGTATTTGTATCTGTTTTTAAAATCTGATTCTACTGCTTGCATCAGTTACCTGATGTGAAATTGAGTTTCACGTACCCATTGGCTCCATGTAGTACTGTGCGTCTCCCATAGTCTGTTCTTGACTTGGGGATTGTGAAGAGACCTTTGGTGGCATGTGTTGTGGTGTGTGCATGGGTGTCCAAGCTGTCTGCTAGTGGTTTATACGAACACCTTGGTGCATTCAGCATGTCAACACTTCAACACTTCTTACAAAAACAAGTTGTGATGAAGTCAATCTCTCTTCCACTTTGAGCCATGAAAGATTTAAATGCATATTATTAACATTAGCTCTCCGTGTACATTTAAGGGCCAGCCGTATGTGCTTTGTTTGTTAAACAGTTTAATGAGAGCACTGGTTTGTTTCCTGCTCTCATGTTTTACTTACTCTCTGACACACATGATATTTCCCTTCTTTATTGTTATCTCCAGATGTATGTGTTGTACACAAACGCTATAACAGAATTTAGTAATTTAGCAGTTTTGTCCTGTGACAGATACATTTATATTTGTTATCCTCTACGGTATAACAATATTATGACACCTAAAATCATTTGTGGCTTAATTCTGTTGTCCTGGTTGTATTATTTTTCATCAACGCCATTGTTAGGGCTGTTGCAGTGACCTTATTACCACCATACCGGAGGTCACGAGTCATGAAGGCAGTCAAATTCCACGTGACTGTTCGGTCACGGTAATTTGGCTTCTCCAAGCTCTGATGCTGTTGATGGTCATTAGTATCCTACCAAACTTGCTATCTGCCTGGTACCAATCTATTGTCCGTCTAATCACTCTGACGTCAATGCAAATGTAATCAAAAATCGAATCAAAAACTTAATGAGAGCCCATGGGCTCATGTTGCGCAACATTGCTATAGGCTATGGAATTGCAGGAGAAAACAGAGTGATGGCCTCTACTAAAAATAGGAGGATCCCATCACATTTCTATAGGCTAGGCCCAATATATTTATTTATATGATTTTATAATATGTAGCACATTGATTAACTTTACAACAGGAGTGAAATGAACCAAAGAAAAGCGTCCTCCATTTTCTATTTAATTGCACAGATGACATGTATTTTTTCCCGCTGCCCCTGTTTCGAGACATAAGTATTTGATACATATGTATTTGATCACCTACCAACCAGTAAGAATTCTGGCTCTCACAGACCTGTTCGTATTTCTTTAAGAAGCCCTTCTGTTCTCCACTCTTTACCTGTATTAACTGCACCTGTTTAAACTTGTTACCTGTATAAAATACACCTGTCCACACACTCAATCAAACAGACTCCAACCTCTCCACAATGTCCAAGACCAGAGAGCTGTGTAAGGACATCAGGGTGAAATTGTAGACCTGCACAAGGCTGGGATGGGCTACAGGACAATAGGCAAGCAGCTCAGTGAGAAGGCAACAACTGTTGGTGCAATTATTAGAAAATGGAAGGAGTTCAAGATGACGGTCAATTACCCTCGGTCTGGGGCTCCATGCAAGATCTCACCTCGTGGGGCATCAATGATCATGAGGAAGGTGAGGGATCAGCCCAGAACTATACAGCAGGACCTGGTCATTGACCCGAAGAGAGCTAGGACCACAGTCTCAAAGAAAACCATTAGTAACACATTACGCCGTCATGGATTAAAATCCTGCAGCGCACGCAAGGTCCCGCTGCTCAAGCCAGCGCATGTCCAGGCCCGTCTGAAGTTTGCCAATGACCATCTGGATGATCCAGAGGAGGAATGGGAGAAGGTCATGTGGTCTGATGAGACAAAAATAGAGCTTTTTGGTCTAAACTCCACTCGCCATGTTTGGAGGAACAAGAAGGATGAGTACAACCCCAAGAACACCATCCCAACCGTGAAGCATGGAGGTGGAAACATCATTCTTTGGGGATGCTTTTCTGCAAAGGGGACAGGACGACTGCACCATATTGAGGGGAGGATGGATGGGGCCATGTATCGCGAGATCTTGACCAACAACCTCCTTCCCTCAGTAAGAGCATTGAAGATGGGTCGTGGCTGGGTCTTCCAGCATGACGATGACCCAAAACACACAGACAGGGCAACTAAGGAGTGGCTCCGTAAGAAGCATCTCAAGGTCCTGGAGTGGCCTAGCCAGTCTCCAGACCTGAACCCAATAGAAAATCTTTGGAGGGAGCTGAAGGTCCATATTGCCCAGCGACAGCCCCGAAACCCGAAGGATCTGGAGAAGGTCTGTATGGAGGAGTGGGCCAAAATCCCTGCTGCAGGGTGCAAACCTAGTCAAGAACTACAGGAAACGTATGATCTCTGTAATTGCAAACAATGGTTTCTGTAACAAATATTTAGTTCTGCTTTTCTGATGTATCAAATACTTATGTCATGCAATAAAATACTAATTAATTACTTAAAAATCCTACAATGTGATTTTCTGGATTTTTGTTTTAAATTATGTCTCTCACAGTTGAAGTTTACCTATGATACAAATTACAGACCTCTACATGCTTTGTAAGTAGGAAAATCTGCATAATTGGCAGTGTATCAAATACTTGTTCTCCCCACTGTATATCCACAGTAAAACGAGTCCTATATTCACATAACCTGAAAGGCTGCTCAGCAAGGAAGAAGCCACTGCTCCAAAACCACCATAAAAAAGCCAGACTACGGTTTGCAACTGCACATGGGGACAAAGATCATACTTTTTGGAGAAAGGTCCTCTGGTCTGATGAAACAAAAATAGAACTGTTTGGCCATAATGACCATCGTTATGTTTGGAGGAAATAGCGAGAGGCTTGCAAGCCGAAGAACAACATCCCATCTGTGAAGCACGGGGTTGGCAGCATCATGTTATGGGAGTGCTTTGCTGTAAGAGGGACTGGTGCACTTCACAAAATAGATGGCATCATGAAGGATGAAAATCATGTGGATATATTTGTTATGAACCGGCTCGAAGTCCGTAACAAAAAGGGAGACAACGGGGAGTTAAGGAATAACAAAAATATATTTATTATCTGAAATAACCTAAATACAATTAACAATGGTGTGTGTAGTCAGTAATCAGTAGTGTAAGTGAGTGGTTGCATGCATAAATATGATCATGAGGGGTGTTGAAAGGTGCCAAAGCAAACAAACAAAACAGCCACAAAAATGTCACATCCAAACAGTGTGTCTGCACTGAGAGATTCTCCTCAATGAATGGGAAAGAGGAGTATTTATCCACGAGCCCAGGTGTGTCCCATTTCGCTGGCGACCCTCCCGGCTCCGCCCACCGACATCCTATTAAGGAAAACAAGAGCAAAGAGAAAGAATGTGGCAGACAGAGTGGGAGGGTCTGTCATGTTTTGTCTTAGATTGTCTTGTCATTTTGGCTTTTCCCTCTGTTCATTTTCCCCCTGCTGGTCTTTTTAGGTTCGTTCCCCTTTTTCTCTCTCCCTTCCTCTCTCTCTTCTCTCTATCGTTCCGTTCCTGCTCCCAGCTGTTCCTATTCCCCTAATCAATCATTTAGTCTTCCCACACCTGTTCCCTATTCTTTTCCCTGATTAGAGTCCCTATTTCTCTCCTTGTTTTCCGTTCCTGCCCTGTCGGATCCTTGTCTATTGTTCACCGTGCTGTGTCAGTGTATCGCCCTGTCGTGTCGTGTTTCCCTCAGATGCTGCGTGGAGAGCAGGTGTCTGAGTCTGCTAGGTTCAAGTGCCTTCCCGAGGCAACCTGCAGTTCTTGATCGAGTCTCCAGTCTGTTCTCGTCATTACGAGTGGAATTATGTCTTATGTTTGTAGAATTACTTTACTGGATTAAAGACTCTGTTTTCGCCAAGTCGCTTTTGGGTCCTCATTCACCTGCATGACAGAAGGATCCGACCAAAGAATGGACCCAGCGACTACAGACGTTCGTAACACTGCCGTCGAGATCCAAGGAGCCATGCTCGGCAGACACGAGCAGGAATTGTCTGCTGCTCGCCATGCCGTGGAGAACCTGTCCGCTCAGGTTTCCGACCTCTCTGGACAGTTCCAGAGTCTTCGTCTCGTGCCACCTGTTACTTCCTGGCCTGCCGAGCCTCCGGAACCTAGGGTTAATAACCCACCTTGCTACTCCGGGCAGCCCACGGAGTGCCGCTCCTTTCTCACCCAGTGTGATATTGTGTTCTCTCTCCAACCCAACACATACTCTAGCGAGAGAGCTCGGGTTGCTTACGTCATTTCACTCCTTACTGGCCGGGCTCGAGAGTGGGGCACAGCTATCTGGGAGGCAAGGGCTGATTGTTCAAACAATTACCAGAACTTTAAAGAGGAGATGATTCGGGTTTTTGACCGTTCAGTTTTTGGTAGGGAGGCTTCTAGGGCCCTGGCTTCCCTATGCCAAGGTGATCGATCCATAACGGATTACTCTATAGAGTTTCGCACTCTTGCTGCCTCTAGTGACTGGAACGAGCCGGCGCTGCTCGCTCGTTTTCTGGAGGGACTCCACGCAGTGGTCAAAGATGAGATTCTCTCTCGGGAGGTTCCCTCCAGTGTCGACTCTTTGATTGCTCTCGCCATCCGCATAGAACGACGGGTAGATCTTCGTCACCAAGCTCGTGGAAGAGAGCTCGCGTCAACGGTGTTTCCCTGCTCCGCATCGCAACCATCTCCCTCCTCTGGCTCAGAGACTGAGCCCATGCAGCTGGGAGGTATTCGCATCTCGACTAAGGAGAGGGAACGGAGGATCACCAACCGCCTGTGCCTCTATTGCGGATTTGATGGACATTTTGTCAATTCATGTCCAGTAAAAGGCCAGAGCTCATCAGTAAGCGGAGGGCTACTGGTGAGCGCTACTACTCAGGTCTCTTCATCTAGATCCTGTACTACTATGTCGGTCCATCTACGCTGGACCGGTTCGGGTGCTACATGCAGTGCCTTGATTGACTCGGGGCTGAGGGTTGTTTCATGGACGAAGCATGGGCTCGGAAACATGACATTCCTTTCAGACAGTTAGACAAGCCTACGCCCATGTTTGCCTTAGATGGTAGTCATCTTCCCAGTATCAGATTTGAGACACTACCTTTAACTCTCACAGTATCTGGTAACCACAGTGAGATTATTTCTTTTTTGATTTTTCGTTCACCTTTTACACCTGTTGTTTTGGGTCATCCCTGGCTAGTATGTCATAATCCTTCTATTAATTGGTCTAGTAATTCTATCCTATCCTGGAACGTTTCTTGTCATGTGAAGTGTTTAATGTCTGCCATCCCTCCCATTTCTTCTGTCCCCACTTCTCAGGAGGAACCTGGCGATTTGACAGGAGTGCCGGAGGAATATCATGATCTGCGCACGGTCTTCAGTCGGTCCCGAGCCAACTCCCTTCCTCCTCACCGGTCGTATGATTGTAGTATTGATCTCCTTCCGGGGACCACTCCCCCTCGGGGTAGACTATACTCTCTGTCGGCTCCCGAACGTAAGGCTCTCGAGGATTATTTATCTGTGTCTCTTGACGCCGGTACCATAGTGCCTTCTTCCTCTCCGGCCGGGGCGGGGTTCTTTTTGTTAAGAAAAGGACGGTACTCTGCGCCCCTGCGTGGATTATCGAGGGCTGAATGACATAACGGTTAAGAATCGTTATCCGCTTCCCCTTATGTCATCAGCCTTCGAGATTCTGCAGGGAGCCAGGTGCTTTACTAAGTTGGACCTTCGTAACGCTTACCATCTCGTGCGCATCAGAGAGGGGGACGAGTGGAAAACGGCGTTTAACACTCCGTTAGGGCATTTTGAGTACCGGGTTCTGCCGTTTGGTCTCGCCAATGCGCCAGCTGTTTTTCAGGCATTAGTTAATGATGTTCTGAGAGACATGCTGAACATCTTTGTTTTTGTCTATCTTGACGATATCCTGATTTTTTCACCGTCACTCGAGATTCATGTTCAGCACGTTCGACGTGTTCTACAGCGCCTTTTAGAGAATTGTCTCTACGTGAAGGCTGAGAAGTGCTCTTTTCATGTCTCCTCCGTTACTTTTCTCGGTTCCGTTATTTCCGCTGAAGGCATTCAGATGGATTCCGCTAAGGTCCAAGCTGTCAGTGATTGGCCCGTTCCAAGGTCACGTGTCGAGTTGCAGCGCTTTTTAGGTTTCGCTAATTTCTATCGGCGTTTCATTCGTAATTTCGGTCAAGTTGCTGCCCCTCTCACAGCTCTTACTTCTGTCAAGACGTGTTTTAAGTGGTCCGGTTCCGCCCAGGGAGCTTTTGATCTTCTAAAAGAACGTTTTACGTCCGCTCCTATCCTCGTTACTCCTGACGTCACTAGACAATTAATTGTCGAGGTTGACGCTTCAGAGGTAGGCGTGGGAGCCATTCTATCCCAGCGCTTCCAGTCTGACGATAAGGTTCATCCTTGCGCTTATTTTTCTCATCGCCTGTCGCCATCTGAACGCAACTATGATGTGGGTAACCGCGAACTGCTCGCCATCCGCTTAGCCCTAGGCGAATGGCGACAGTGGTTGGAGGGGGCGATCGTTCCTTTTGTCGTTTGGACAGACCATAAGAACCTTGAGTACATCCGTTCTGCCAAACGACTTAATGCCCGTCAAGCTCGTTGGGCGTTGTTTTTCGCTCGTTTCGAGTTTGTGATTTCTTACCGTCCGGGTAGCAAGAACACCAAGCCTGATGCCTTATCCCGTCTGTTTAGTTCTTCTGTGGCTTCTACTGATCCCGAGGGGATTCTTCCTTATGGGCGTGTTGTCGGGTTGACAGTCTGGGGAATTGAAAGACAGGTTAAGCAAGCACTCACGCACACTGCGTCGCCGCGCTCTTGTCCTAGTAACCTCCTTTTCGTTCCTGTTTCCACTCGTCTGGCTGTTCTTCAGTGGGCTCACTCTGCCAAGTTAGCTGGTCATCCCGGTGTTCGAGGCACTCTTGCGTCTATTCGCCAGCGCTTTTGGTGGCCGACTCAGGAGCGTGACACGCGCCGTTTCGTGGCTGCTTGTTCGGACTGCGCGCAGACTAAGTCGGGTAACTCTCCTCCTGCCGGTCGTCTCAGACCGCTCCCCATTCCTTCTCGACCATGGTCTCACATCGCCCTAGACTTCATTACCGGTCTGCCTTTGTCTGCGGGGAAGACTGTGATTCTTACGGTTGTCGATAGGTTCTCTAAGGCGGCACATTTCATTCCCCTCGCTAAACTTCCTTCCGCTAAGGAGACGGCACAAATCATCATCGAGAATGTGTTCAGAATTCATGGCCTCCCGTTAGACGCCGTTTCAGACAGAGGCCCGCAATTCACGTCACAGTTTTGGAGGGAGTTCTGTCGTTTGATTGGTGCGTCCGTCAGTCTCTCTTCCGGGTTTCATCCCCAGTCTAACGGTCAAGCAGAGAGGGCCAATCAGACGATTGGTCGCATACTACGCAGCCTTTCTTTCAGAAACCCTGCGTCTTGGGCAGAACAGCTCCCCTGGGCAGAATACGCTCACAACTCGCTTCCTTCGTCTGCTACCGGGTTATCTCCGTTTCAGAGTAGTCTGGGTTACCAGCCTCCTCTGTTCTCTTCCCAGCTTGCCGAGTCCAGCGTTCCCTCCGCTCAAGCGTTTGTCCAACGTTGTGAGCGCACCTGGAGGAGGGTGAGGTCTGCACTTTGCCGTTACAGGGCACAGACTGTGAGAGCCGCCAATAAACGCAGGATTAAGAGTCCTAGGTATTGTTGCGGCCAGAGAGTGTGGCTTTCCACTCGCAACCTTCCTCTTACGACAGCTTCTCGTAAGTTGACTCCGCGGTTCATTGGTCCGTTCCGTGTCTCCCAGGTCGTCAATCCTGTCGCTGTGCGACTGCTTCTTCCGCGACATCTTCGTCGCGTCCATCCTGTCTTCCATGTCTCCTGTGTCAAGCCCTTTCTTCGCACCCCGTTCGTCTTCCCTCCCCCCCTCCCGTCCTTGTCGAGAGCGCACCTATTTACAAGGTACGTAGGATCATGGACATGCGTTCACGGGGACGGGGTCACCAATACTTAGTGGATTGGGAGGGTTACGGTCCTGAGGAGAGGAGTTGGGTTCCGTCTCGGGACGTGCTGGACCGTTCACTCATTGATGATTTCCTCCGTTGCCGCCAGGATTCCTCCTCGAGTGCGCCAGGAGGCGCTCGGTGAGTGGGGGGGTACTGTCATGTTTTGTCTTAGATTGTCTTGTCATTTTGGCTTTTCCCTCTGTTCATTTTCCCCCTGCTGGTCTTTTTAGGTTCGTTCCCCTTTTTCTCTCTCCCTTCCTCTCTCTCTTCTCTCTATCGTTCCGTTCCTGCTCCCAGCTGTTCCTATTCCCCTAATCAATCATTTAGTCTTCCCACACCTGTTCCCTATTCTTTTCCCTGATTAGAGTCCCTATTTCTCTCCTTGTTTTCCGTTCCTGCCCTGTCGGATCCTTGTCTATTGTTCACCGTGCTGTGTCAGTGTATCGCCCTGTCGTGTCGTGTTTCCCTCAGATGCTGCGTGGAGAGCAGGTGTCTGAGTCTGCTAGGTTCAAGTGCCTTCCCGAGGCAACCTGCAGTTCTTGATCGAGTCTCCAGTCTGTTCTCGACATTACGAGTGGAATTATGTCTTATGTTTGTAGAATTACTTTACTGGATTAAAGACTCTGTTTTCGCCAAGTCGCTTTTGGGTCCTCATTCACCTGCATGACAGGGTCGTCACCCTCCAGAGTGGGAGGGTCGCAACATCTCAAAACATCAGTCAGGAAGTTAAAGCCTGGTTGCAAATGAGACTTCCAAATGGAGAATGACCCCAAGCATACTTCCAAAGTTGTGGCAGAATGGCTTAAGGACAACAAAGTCAAGGTATTGGAGTGGCCATCACAAAGCTCTGACCCAAATCCCATAGAAAATTTGTGGGCAGAACTGAAAAGGAGTGTGTGAGCAAGGAGACCCACAAACTTGACTCAGATACACCAGCTCTGTCAGGACAAATGTGCCAAAAATCACCCAACTTATTGTGGGAAGCTTGTGGAAGGCTGCCCGAAAGTTAAACAATTTAAAGGCAATGCTACCAAATACTAATTGAGTGTATGTAAACTTCTGACCCACTGGGAATGTGATGAAAGAAATAAAAGCTGAATTAAATCCTTCTCTCTAATATTATTCTGACATTTCACATTTTAAAATAAAGTGGTGATCCTAACTGACCTAAAACAGGGAATTTTTACTGGGATTAAATGTCAGGAATTGTGAAAAACTGAGTTTAAATGTATTTGGCTAAGGTGTATGTAAACTTCCGACTTCAACTCTACATGTTTAACTTCCATCCTCTAAGGCCAGGAGCAAAACAATGTATGAATTAATGGTTGGATCAGAATCCCCGTTATGATCATTGACCAGTATGGATAATAATTTATTTATTTTATTTTTATTTCACCTTTATTTAACCAGGTAGGCAAGTTGAGAACAAGTTCACATTTACAATTGCGACCTGGCAATAATAATAAGTAAAACCAGAAGTCCAAATCCCTATCTCCATCCACGGCTAATTTAGGAAAGGGACCATTTTAGCTACCTAGCTAGCCACCGGTGGACAACAACACAACGAGATGCAACAATTCAAGTTGTTTGCGTCAATGACATATGCTTTCAATTCAATTTGATAGGAGTGATGCCAAATCTGATTGCTGATTGGCAGTTTTTTTATCAAGGGAAGCCAAATGCTTGCTGGCATCCCTTGCAATCCCTGCTGAGGGGGCAACAATGTCCTACTAGTTTGGACCGGACAGCATCAGATAGATGGCCTACATGTCACATCTTCTCCTGCTCCTTCCCTCCTGTGTATGACGTCACCAGAATACTAACAGAATACTAACCTCCGGTCCTGGGATTCGTCATTACGCGCACCTGTCAATCATTATGATTTACACCTGGACTTCATTACCTTCATAATTTCCTCCCCTTTATATGTCACTCTCTTATGTTTTCTCACCAGTTGGTATTGTCCTTGTGTACCGGCGTTTAGCCACAAGGATTTGTCTCGTTCCTGGTTTTGTTATTTTATTAAACGTAAAATAATTAATCGCAGTGAGACCCTGTGTTCCATCCTGGGTACCGTGTCTAGCTCTCTACCAGGACCCTCCCACTCCTCCTGCCCTGCAAGAAACTGAGCCCCCAGTTTGTGGGGCCGTTCAAGGTTCTCCGGAGTGTCAACGAAGTGACATACAGTCACTATCGTATCTCACCCTCTTTTCATGTATCCCTTTACAGGCCGGTGGTTCCTGGTCCCCTCGCTGATACTGTCCCCCACGGCACAGCTCCACCCCACCCCTGGACATTGAGGGGGGTCCGGCATACACTGTCAGATCCCTACTGAACTCCCGAAGTCATGGGGGCCGGCTCCAGTATCTGGTGGACTTGGAGGGGTATGGCCCAGAGGAGCGGTGTTGGGTTACGGTGGAGGACATTCTGGACCCCAACATCATCCGTGATTTCCACCTTTGCCACCCGGACCGACCCGCTCCTCATCCATGGGGTCGTCCCTTTGGACGGTGTCATCCTGCGGCTGGAGCCGGGCATCAGAGGGGAGGTACTGTCACATCTTCTCCTGCTCCTCCCCTCCGGTGTACGACGTCGCCAGAATACTAACCATCGGTCCTGGGATTCATCATTACGCACACCTGGCACTCATCATTACTCACACCTGTTAGTCATTATGATTCACACCTGGACTTTACCTTTATAATGTCTTCCCCCTTTATGTCACTCTCATGTTTTCTCACCAGTTACCAGCATTTCGCCACATGGATTTGTCTCGTTCCTGGTTTTGTTGTTTTATTAAATGTTTCACCTGCACCTGCTTCCCGACTCACAGCTCCGTTATTACACTACACATAGAGAGACAGAGGGGCGCTGTTTCGCTCGCTCAGATGCTTTCTCCGGTGAGATACATTCAGCCTCTTATGAATTGAAGGAAAATTCTGAAACACAGAGAAAGATAAACTATCAATCTTTTGATTTCTTGGTCAATCTTTCTTGAATACACACCACTCCTGGGAAGCCAGGCCCAGCCAATCAGAATGAGTTTTCCCCCACAAAAGGGCTTTATTACAGACTATAATTTTCAAAAACTAAACTATAACCTTCATTCCAGAGCCTGGGTGCTGAGCAGTTATGCCAAATTGGCCACTGGTAACCATACCAGCCTACTTAGTTTAATTCATACCAAGTAGCACACAGGAGTAGCAAGTCAACTTGAATAGACCTGCTAGTCATTGAAAAAACATTTTATGATGGACATAAGTCATAGGTTTAAACATCATCTATGGTATTAAAAAATCTACATCTCCTTCCCGAAATTATAGTAGCACCAATCCATAGGCAAGCTTGCTCACTGTCTAACAATAGTGGATAGGCAAAATTAACCTACTTTTCATTTGTAGCCAAAGGCATATCCCATCTACATGTTTTTGAGTGCTGTGAGATCTTTTATTTTGGCACACAGTGCTTTTGTCACCCAGACGTATTTTGCTTATCTTCCAAATGTTAAAACAGGAATGGCCAATCTTCCTCCTGGAAAGCTACTGGGTAACATGCCCTATATACTTTTGTTTCAGCCCTGCTCTAACACACCTGATTCTACTAATTAGCTGCTGATCTTGACTTTGATTAGCTGAATGAGGTGTGTTAGAGCAGGGCTGGAACAAAAGACTACCTAGCTCTAAAGGATAATATTTTAATTAGCTAATAATACAGAATTTGTTGATGATAAAGTAATGTGTTAAAAGGTTAATTATAAGTATAAATGAAAACATAATGGTGACACCAAACACTTTATTGTGATGTATGGTTTCATATAGAAAAACTGAAACAATGTTCCTCCCTTATTCCTCCATTGTGATTACAGTACAATTCATCAACCATCACACCTACTCAGAGGCCTGGGAAGAGGTAGAAGTGCTTTGTTAGAGTGGCTCGGTCTTTGGTTGGCATCTGTCTGCCTTTTCCCATGTGGAAATCTTCAAAGCGAACCATGACCTGTATGGAAGAAAATACCAACATGTTATTGTGGCTCAAAGTAAATCAAAGGTGATCAATTATTCCATACAGCGCAATGAGGAAAGAACATTGTCAACTGTTCTGTTTCCAGATACTTGCCTTCCTGAACAATTCTTCTATATGATCATCACAGGCATAGGTGTTGAATGTCTCCATGATGTGTTGGACAAAAAAGGTGCCCATCTTTGGATCTCTGTAGGACACCGTATCTGAAAGTGAACGGAATGTAATGAGGGTTTACTCACAGTGACTTACAAACAATATCATGCCTGAGAATGTGTTACTATGACACACTAACCTGGTGTGCAGGACAGGAGGGAGATGAAGTCCTTTTTGTTGTGTTCCCTCTTGATTGAGTCACTCTCTAACTCCAGGTCATGGCTGGGCCCAGCCACCGCGTCACTGACCCAAACAAACTCGTCATTGCCTGAAATAACACAGGCAAATCCTCTTTAATATGGAGGCATTCTACTCGAGTTAAAGTCATTACAAAAGGTTTACATACATTTTGGAAAAACAATTCTTTTTTTTCAATGAAAGGATCACCTCCCCTGCAGGCCTGAATGAGGATGACTTTGGGTTTGTTAACCAGTGCTTTGCAGTTATCTGTATTCAGGTGTGTGAAGATGTTGGTGATGGGGAAGACATCAGGTTTAGGGTCCCCTTCCTTGTAGTGGACACCCATGATGGCTCCCAGCTCCCCGTGAGACATCATCACCATGAAGACGCTGTCCGACAATAAGTGCTCCTCACGTTTAGAGAACGCTTTCACAGCCTCGTCCATCTCCTGCAAGAGCACACTGAGTCAGTCATAGTGGAGACAAACCATAGACTAAGGAAACATGTAGACATTCTTCTGGAGGCAGGGGAGATGTTTCCTCCCCCTGTGTACCTGTGCAGCCAGGTTTCTATGTTTCACTACATCATATCCCAGATCCCTGAGAAGCCTCTCTATGTTCTCCTCGTCCTTCACTGCACCTCGTCTCAGCATGCTCTTATCATCAAACTCCACGTTGTTTATGAGCAGGGCCAGGCGCTTCCGACCAGACTTATCCATTGGAGGGTAAATCTTATAGTGCAAAGCAATGACATGTGCAAAGGTTATTTAACAGAAATACAGCCTCGCAACAATTCAACTCAATCAAAATATGTGGGAAAATTGGTCCCAATTTACAAGTCGCCCTAAAACCACTCTGTAATAATGGTGTAGGTACACATTGTTACACAGTTATTGCAGTTTGTGAAATTACAAATTGAAACTTTGATAGTTTGTTTACACTGTAGGACTTTCACGCCAAGACTTGTTTTTTAAATGTATTGTAACTCAAATGACTGTGTTTCCTAAACTGTGCCACAGGTAACCCCAGGCGTTCATTAGCAAGCTCATTGGTCTAATAAGAGAACTATAAGCTCAGATGCTAATTATTTTGGGGCACTCAGAAAACCAATACATGTACACTGATCTATCCTTTGACAACCAAGTGGAGCTCAAACCTCGCAACCCTTCCTCTGAAGAATGCCCTCCTTAAAGTCACTGGTGCTGGGGATGAGGACAGAGGACACTTGGCGACAACTGACAACTGGGGCGTTGATGGTGCTGCAGGGAAAACGCAGCATGTTACATTTAATTTACAGTATCTGCAAAGTTTAAAAAAAACTCTTATCAGGTCTAAGAGATGTTTGGGATTGTGACAGACCTCACTGAATGGTGCATCAGTTTCACTCACTCATCTTGGCCGGCTGCCTGGGGTCCAGACCCAATTTGTCATAAAGTCCAGGATCTCTCTCCTGAACTCGGACAATCATCTTCTCACTGGCTTTCCTCCCTTTCTTCCGCACCATATCGATGAGGCATCGTGCCTGCTTTGTCTTAGTGCTGTTCTCCTCCGTCACCGATTCTGTGTCTTCATCGTTCAGCACCTGGTCTTCCAAAAGGTCGTCCAGGAGCTGCTTGATCACTGGCTTCGTCACACTGTCTATGAATGTAATGCGAGCCTTGGAGAGCCTTGTCTGGTGAAAGTAAATAGGAATTCATCAGAGCTACAATTGAATCATCGTTGGAGCGATGTCTAAGTCTTATGCATCTGCTTTGTAATTGTGCATACAATGTATTATACACGCCTATTCATCCTTTAAAGTGGCCATCTGCAGCTCGAACAATAACAAGGTTACACCCCGCCACTGATTTGGTAAACAGCTGAGGGATAGGGCTGGTGAAATGTAACCACTCTCAAACTCATGGACAAAGCTATGGATGCAAAGACTGACCATCCATGATATCAACATTATAGTTTTAACCATGTTTTGAGGCTATACAGTGTTTGTTAACAAATAACATTGTTAACACACAAATGAATAAACCAAGTTTATATTTTGATGGGTAGGACAATTGAACTAAACTCATGAGTCATCTATAAGTTCTATTCTTCAAGAATCAATGGGTATATCATAAATGTAATACAGACAGACACACATAGCCCTAAAGGACACCGAGGGCTAAGATACACACACACAAAGAGAGAAAGATAAACAAATTATCACACACGCACACACACACATTATTATCAAATTAACTGTTCCCGATAGAAAAAAGGGGCTAGACCGTGCGTCGTGCAGGTTGGTCTTGAGTTCGAGAGCTATAGCGAAAGTGAAAGTATGCATGCTGTAGAAATGCAAAACAATTTCCCCAAATTACAACACAAACATTGCAATATTCTTTATATTTATATTTGTCAGAGTAGTTCAAATAAATACCATGTTTGTTTAAACGTTTTTACATAAGCAAAACAGCCGATAATGTTTACATTATAATGATTTACCTGCCATTCCTTAGATGAAGTGGATAAAGCTATGCTCTTCTTTCTGCCAGCTATTTCGGATAGGATAAAGATATGCCTATACCTACCTGTTGTCTACCAAATACTTTTCGGCCTGGGCTACTGGAGTTTTAACGTCATAAACGTCATAAAAAGTCTTAGCAATTTCCCATATATTTTATACAGTAACCTGATTGGCAGGTTTTGTGCATAGATTTACATGATTTACATTTACGTGATATGCATTGAACAATATGTTGTATTTATCTGATTCACAAGATATACAATTAGGAAAAGTATATTTGTACTTAAAATGTACATAGCTAACTTATAACTGTCACATCATATATTGAATGGGCTTTCATTTAAATTTCATTCACTTGTAAATGTGTGTACTGTCTGTGCAAACTAAAATGATACATTGCAGCTAGTTAAATGCATAACTATGGAGCGATAAAGGGAGCTGCCCTCCCTACTTTAAAGCTATGCTCAAACGGTAAATGCTAAATGGCATCCAATTGGGATTACACTACAACCGAACCCGTTAATTCTGCCACTCCGGGCTCTTGGCCCACCCACCCTTAACGTCTCAAAATGGTCTCAAGAGAGCGCTGTTGGATAACGAGGAAGAAGGGTGACGCTACATAAACAAACTTGTCTGTCAGAGAAGTCCGGGGTCTAACTAGTTTCAAGTGGATATTCGACTGAAGTTCGCGCTTTCAAACCTCAATAGCTTTCAAACCATTTGAGCCACAGACTCCAAATTAGTGTCATGATGTTGGAAAAATTGCGCACAACATTGCACGATTGTTTTTCACGATTTAGTCATTAATTCACTTTGAAAAGCTAATAAACACGATGAAATGTGAGCAGCATTTTTGTATTCCTAGTTGAATTAGTTAGGGAGCGTAAACAAAGTACAAACTTTTACATTCAAATTTTTCTAAATGTAAAATTTCAATAGCTCCTGGGTCATGTGACCTACTGACAAAGAAGGTTCAGAATGTACACTCAGTGGGCCTACACATTGCACACCCTTTAGTTTGTCAATTTTCATCTCACTTAATTTTACATACATTTTTGACATGATCCAATTTCAATTGCTCCCTGGTCATGTGACCTCTGACTCCTGGCCTCTAGGCCTACACCCCCTGCCCGCCTGCCTGCCTCTCCCTGGAACTACAGACCTCCAGGCCTCCACACCTACTCTCCCTACCTTGTCAACACCCCCCTCCCCTGGCCTTAGAGTATAGCTTACTCCCTGGAATTACTAAAATGTCTATAGTCCTGCTGCCAGGGACCACGTGCACCCGAAACAGGCCCTGTGCTCCTGGTGACCCACCCGCTTTTTTCTGCTCACAGAAGTCCCCACTCCAAACTCTATGGCCTGAGTGCTACCCCAAGCCCCTGCTTGGACTTGGAGTGCCCCACGCTTTGATGGAGGCGTTCTTGTGCACCTAGTAACCTGAAACAAGCTCTGTGCACCTGGTGACCCGCCCACTTTTATCCGCTCAGTCCCCAACCTCCACAGCCTGAGTACTGCACCCAGCCAATGAGTCTGGCCGTCCCTGCTCGGACTCTGTGTGCCCCCCTCCTTAATTAAGGGAGGCCTCCTCGTGCATCTGGTGACCTTTTTACTTCCACAGTGAGACCCAACCTGACTCACAGTCCCAGCAGAGGACGGGCCCGGACGGATGGGCGATCACCACCTAGCCCCCCACCTATCCAGAGCCCAATGTCAATGTCGTATGCCTTCTACCCGCCTGCCTGGGCTCTCTTACACTCTGAGTCTGGCCCCTGGCCCTTCTGCATGCACCTGGTAACCCATAAGTAAAGAAGGAGGATGGTGGAGGAAGACGCCTTCCGTCCCCAACAAAAACTTTCAATAGATCGCAGTGAGTGAGCTGCTCTTCTACGTACGAAACCCTGACAGAGAATCAGGTTGTCAACGAGTGATTTAGCACCAGCTTCCCCGTAAAATGTGGCTGTGCATCAGGAGAGGGGAGGAAGCTCATCCAGCCGCACCCCAACCCTGTCACAAACGGCTCTACTCACCTGCCAAAAGAGGCAGGCTATCCCGAGCCAACCGAAGATCCGCGGTGCTACGGTATCCTTAAGTTTAGGGGGGATTCTGACTTAGAGGGGTTCAGTCATAATACCACAGATGGTAGCTTCGTATCATTGGCTCCTCATCCAATCAAATACATGAAATATCTGAACCTGCAGTTCCTCTCGTACTGAGCAGGATTACTATTGCAACAACACATCATCAATAGGGTAAAACTAACCGGTCTCACGATGGTCTAAACCCAGTTCCCTATTAGTGGGTGAACAATCCAAAGCTTGGTGAATTCTGCCTCACAATGATAGGAAGAGCCGACATCGAAGGATCAAAAAGCAACGTCGCTATGAGTGCTTGGCCACCACAAGCCAGTTATACCTGTGGTAACTTTTCTGACACCTCCTGCTTAAAAGCAAAAAATTCAGAAGGATCGTGAGGCCCCACTTTCACGATCTGTATTCATACTGAAAGATCAAGATCAAGATAAAGCAAGTTTTTGCCATTCTGCTCCACGGAAGTTTCTGTCCTCCCTTAGCTCGCCTTAGGACACCTGCATTACCGTTTGACAGGTGTACCGCCCCAGTCTAACTCCCCACCTGCCCCTTTCCCCGGAGCGGGTCACACCCAGCGCGAGCACCCGGGTGCTGGCCTCCCCGCCTCACCGGGAAAGTGAAAAAGTAGTGTTATTTCACTGCCGGCCAAGGTCTCCCTCTTATTCTACACCTCTCATGTCTCTTCACAGTGCAAAACTACAGTCAAGCTCAACAGGGTCTTCTTTACACGCTGATTCCGTCAAGCCTGTTCCCTTGGCTGTGGTTTCACTATCCATTGCAGTATTTAGCGGCACCATCGACCGGGTTTCGGAAGAAGCAACAGAAAATGATCATCCACTTTCAATCATTTGCTTTCCCAGTCAGCCCTCTGGGACAGAGCCATAGGAAGCCTCCTTTATCAGCGCTTCATCGATATTCCTCACTTTGACATGAGGGGGTCACAGTCACCCCACGGGTGATTTGAGCGTGACCGCGACAGGTGGGTACGCTCCTTTGAATTTCATCAAGTTGACATTCAGTGATCCGTGCCCAGTGGGAACCTAGGCTTCTTCCGTCCGCTTTATGGTTCTGCAGCAAATCAAATCAATTTACCCTCCAGACAAGCTGGAGATACTTCGTAGGGCATGAGCCAGATCCATGCAATGCCCTATCACTGCAGGACCAATGGATTTAGTCTCCACCTCAAGTCTAGTGGGCGTAGAGGAGACCTCCCAACTTACAATGTGTGAGGCTGGCGAGCGCCGTAGCTGGGGAGATCCGCGAGAAGGACCTGGCGCACATCCAGAGTTGCCACCACCAACCGCCAGACCCACTTCGCACCCCAGCCCGACAGACCCAGTCCTTTGAGCCAATCCTTATCCCGAAGTTACGGATATTTCTGCCAACCCTTACCTACATTGTTATAACATGCCAGAGGCTGTTCACCTTAGAGATCTGCTGCGGATATGGGTACAGCCCAGCGTGAGATTCACACCCTCTCCCCCCAGATTTTCAAGGGCCAGGGAGAGCTCACCGGACACCGCCAAAGTCGAAAACGCTTTCCAGGGCTTGGGCCCCTCTCTCAGGGCGAACCCATTCCAGGGCGCGCTGCCCTTCACAAAGACAAGAGAACTCTCCCCGGGGCTCCGGCCAGCTTCGTCGGGTTACCACACTGGATGCCTCACAGTGCCTGTCTCCGCCAGTCCGTGGACATTCTGAATGTAGTTTGAGGTCAGTAGGTCACATTACCAAGGAACTATTGAAATTATAAAGTTTAAAAAATGTTTGTAAAATCGTGGAGATAAAAATTGACAAACTAAAGGGTGTGCAATGTGTAGGCCCACTGAGTGGACATTCTGAAACCTTGTTTGAAGTATGTAGGTTACATGACCAAGGAGCTTTTGACATTTGAAAGTTTGAAAAAGTAATGGGAAAACGTGTGAGATGAAAATGGACAAACTAAAGGGTGTGCAATGTGTAGGCCCACTGAGTGGACATTCTGAAACCTTGCTTGAGGTCAGTAGGTCACATGACCAAGGAGCTATTAAAATTCTAAAGTTGACCAAATTAATGAAAATGGACAAACTAAAGGATGTGCAATATAGAAGGGTAGTCAGTGGACATTCTGAACCTTGTTTGAAGTCAGTAGGTCATATAACCAAAGAGCTATTGAAATTCAAAAATGTAAATAAATAATTGAAAATAGTGCAAGATGTACATCGACAAAAACAAGTGTGTGCAATGTGTGTCTATGCCATCGGGTTAGCTAGAACCAGTTTTGAAAGTTTTAGGAGTAATGGTTAAAGAGCTATTGACATTTGAAAATGTTGATTTGTCACTATGTTAACGGTCCCTAACCCCTGTTTGTGGAAGTAAGGAAAACTACAGGCGAATATCTGTCGAATATCCAACCTGAATCTGATTTGACCTCGGTTCAGAGGAATGGGTAGCAGATATTGCCAATGGCTGCATAAAAAACGAACTATCCACACTCAATAATCTTTCTTAAAAGCTAAGGAGTCGCAGAATGTTGTTAGCCAGCTAACGATATTGTTGCATTGCTTGTCAACTTTGTTGGGTCCTCGAGGAATTACTGTCACGCTAGCCAGCGCTTCAACTGCAAACGTTAGCTTCTAGTAGTGTGAGCCAAACCCTACTTAGTTCAATTTATCTCTGGTCAGGACCCAGTGGTCAGGTGGGTACATTGTAGAATACTAAATGAGGTTGTTGTTGTTTTTTAGCTAAGTTTAAAGGTTTACTGTTTACATTTAGTTACCAGAAGATGCCTAGCTAACGTTAGCTAATGTCATCAGCTAGTTAGAGCTGAACTGAGCTCAGTGCATTGCTTGCAGCTATTACACAGTAGTAGGTTAGTTATACAAAATATTTGGTATTAGCTAGCTAGCGTGTTAATACATCAGGATGGCTAGCTAGCTAACATTGTGATGTGGCTTCAAACAAATTCAAGTGTAGCTTCACTATTGGAACTTGTTACAGTTAGAAGGCCATAAACATTTTTACCATTGTTTGTGGTCATCCATTAAATTCCTCCTGTGTTGTTTTTCTTATCATGCATTACCAATATGAGTCAGTAGTCATATTCACCAGAAATGGGCAGATTGATGTGTCAGAATTCCACTTTGGGTGGTAAAGTTGTAAGCACTGCCGCAGTATGAAATCATATTTTGATATAGGCTGGAATTCACTGAGATTTCCTTCAGTGTTTGAATTGAAATGTGTCATTATGCTAGCTACCTCTAAACATAATTTTTTATCAAATACCTCAACCTGAATGTGGACCATAGTGTGTAGGCATTCAACTGTGTCAAGTCCTGATAAATAAGTAATAGCCATCAAGTTTGCTTTAGGCTACTTCTGACGGCTGATCATTCTACCATGCCATCATTCACAGTCTTGTATTTTTATTGTCATTCCCACCAGTATTCTTGCTAGCCGTGAGGGATGAGCCATGGGCCGGAACGTCGTGGGATCCATGTGGACCAGTCAGAGCTGTTGTGTACGAAGGGATGTGGTTTCTATGGCAATGTGGCCTGGCAGGGCCTCTGCTCCAAGTGCTGGCGGGAGGAGTACCAACAAACCAGACACAAACAGATCCAGGAGGACCATGCTCTGGCAGAGAGGTGTGTGTTGTCTGTTTGATCAAGCTTGCTATGCATCTTCCCCTAGCTGCTGCCCGGGTTGGCAGAGGTAGCACTCGATTTGAAATCGAGGAGCCCGGCGGCAAACACTGAATGCCCCACTAAAATTGAGGGGTGGAGTCGAAGATAAAACATTGATTAATAAACATTTCAACAGCCAATTTCACAGAGGCAAATGGAACAGTGTCATGTTGCTGTCTGTCATTAGTTTAAATGATTCTTGCCTTTTTAATCTCTGACATTCTTTCCTTATCTGTCGTGTTTTATTTAGGGACCACTGTCTGTATGTCTTCAGTATTGATCATGTAGTAGTAACACCAATGTCTGTTCTGTGTCCCAGGTTACAGATGGAGGAGGAGGCAGCATCCGCTAACAACCACCAGGGGGCAGCCCAGTCCCAGCCTGCCATCGCACCCTTCAGCAAATTTGAAGAGAGGAAAACTAAGGAGAAGTCACGGAAAGTCAACACAGTGACTAAGTTTTTCACTCCCTCAGCAAAGACACCACCCAAGAAAGGTAGGATCCATGTCTATGAGACAGGGTTTACAGTTTATAGTGTTTTCTCTACCATTACTGGAGGGATGAGCAGATCCAAACCACCACTGCATCCCTTCTCTGCATAATGTTGGAGCACAGTTCCGCTTTCCCCCCTCTTTCAGAACTCTGCCCCCCCCCCAGTCACTGTGAAGAAGGTCACATGGGGCATCCAGCTACAGTTCCCTAGATGTTCAACCTCTCCCTGACCCAGTCTGTAATACCTATATATTTCCTGCAGACCACCATAGTCTCTGTGCCCACGAACACGAAGTTTACCTGTCTAAATGACTATCGCCCCGTAGCACTCACATCTGTAGCCATGAAATGCTTTGAAAGGCTGGTTATGGCTCACATCAACACCATCATTCCAGACACCCTGGACACACTCCAATTTGTATACCGCCAAAACAGATCCACAGATGACACAATCTCTATTGCACTCCACACTGCCCTTTCCCACTGTGACAAAAGGAACACTTAGGTGAGAATGCTGTTCATTGACTACAGCTCAGCATTCAACACCGTAGTGCCCTTGAAGCTCATTACTAAGCTAAACACCTCCCTCTGCAACTGGATCCTGGACATCCTGACGGGCTGCCCCCAGGTGTTGAGGGTACAACAACACATCCGCCACACTGACCAGCAACACGGGTGCCCCCTTAGGGGACTGAAAAGATTTGTCATGGGCCCTCGGATCCTCAAAAAGTTCTATAGCTGCAGCATCGAGAGCATCTTGACTGGCTGCATCACTGCTTGGTATGGCAACTGCTTTCATGTGGAACCATGCATTTGAAGCGTAGCAAAAAGGGACTAGCTAAAATCAGATTGCAGAAGGATGTTTTGTGAAATCACAACGCCGCAAGCTGTGCTGGTAAAGAATGAGATGAATAAAGACCCACCCTTATTTTCTCCGCTTCCCATCAAAAGGCTGGCTGAAAGCCAGTCTTTTATATCTACCACCTAAGGAATATTGTACATACACACAGACATATCATTCCCTTCATTATCTGTGTCCTCCACCCTACTAGACTCTGTCCCTGGCGAGGCCCAGTCGATCCCAAGCCCCTCAGTGAGCCGCAAGCCCTTAGAGACGGACCGCACCACACGAGAGTTCATCGACTTCCTCAAGACACTGAAACCTGGCAGGGAGATCTTCGAACAGTGCCGGGCCTTCACAGAGAGCATGGCCTGCAAGAGGGTGAGTAGTACACCACAATACCATAAGGGGCTTCTGAATGTGGAGAGCCTGATGAGTCCCATGGGTGTGACCTCTATTCATTCACCCCTGTGGCTTGGGTTTTGACCATTTCACTTCCTCATCGTAGAACAGAAGGATGCCAAAAACAAACGCAAAAAAAAACATTTGGTTATTCACTCAATGCTCTGGAGTAACATCAGCATGAATTCGCCCTTAAACTTGAAATGAAGGACAATATACGACAATCCCTTCAATCTATTAGTGCTCTTGTTCCACAGGACCTGGGTGCTGATGAGCTGTCTGAGTGTGTTCAGGACTTCTACCAGAACCTGTCAGACCGCCTGCAAACACACTACAAAGGTACACCTCTCCTGTCCTCACCTCTAATACTCTAATATCAGATCATTAAGGATATCTTGAAACAGGGGCTTGATGATAAAGTTGCAGGTGAGAATGAACACACTCTGATCCTTTCTGAGAGCTATCTATAGGTAGGCCTTGAATGACTCACATTTGCTGTTTTCCCGCCTGTGTCCGTGTTGACCCCAGGGTCGTCGGAGCGCGTGGAGAGTGTGATGGACGAGGTAGAGAGGTACATAATGACACGTCTCTACGATGAGGTCTTTTGTCCTGAGACCACAGACGATGAGAAGAAAGACCTGGATGTTCAGAAGAGAATCAGGTAAAGACAATGACACTGATATGATACTGAGTATGAGCATTGAAGCTGCTGTATGCCTCCTTGTGCATCTGTTCACTAAAGTGTGTGTGTGTGTGGGTTGCAGGGCCTTGCATTGGGTCACCATTGAGATGCTGTGTGTCCCTGTGGATGAGGAGATTCCTGAGGTGTCTGATAATGTGGTCAAAGCCATCACAGGTCAGACTTTAGCCTGTATTCATTTGTTTTTCGTTTTTTTTTACAGTGAGACCCAAACACTGACTGAACATGCATGTAATGTATAATGTCATCATAGCACATGAACTACCACTCTGTTCCACCCTGACTTCCTGTAGACGTGATAGAGATGGACTCGAAGCGCGTGCCCAGGGACAAGCTGACCTGCATCACGCGCTGCAGTAAGCACATATTCAATGCCATCAATACCACCAAGAAGGAGGCAGCATCTGCTGATGACTTCCTGCCCACCCTCATCTACATCATCCTGAAGGCCAACCCTCCACGGCTGCAGTCCAACATTCAGTACATCACCCGCTTCTGTAACCCTAGCCGCCTCATGAGCGGAGAGGACGGATACTACTTTACCAACCTGGTGAGAGGGCTGTGTACGCAAAGCAAACAGACAGACAAGCTGTACCAAACAAAGTCAAATACACATACACTGTACACATATTAAGAATATAATTTGTGATTCCCCTAACCCCCCTCATTCTCTCCTCTCTCTCTGTCCCTCTGCAGTGCTGTGCGGTGGCCTTCATAGAGAAGCTGGATGGCCAGTCTCTGAACCTAAGCGCTGAGGTGTTTGAGCTCCACATGTCAGGCCAGGCGTCCCCCCAGCGGCCCCAGGCTACCCCCTCCCCTCCAGGCAGTGCTGCTTTCAGCGAGATGAACGAGCGTCTGGACCTGCTGACGGGGCTGGGCGTGAGGCAGGAACGCGTCGTGGAGGGAGCTCGCCGCCTGGAGGGTGACCTCATCGACTGGAGGGACGGGGTGGAGCACAAAGTGCAGGATGTGTTGGAGAGGTTCCCCCTGGAAATGCACCCCCCCGCCTCTTCTGCCATAGACGCTGACAACGTGGAGAACGACCTCCTGCCTCCTCCTCTCCAGCCGCAGTTGTTTGCCGGCTGACCCCCAACACCCCAGTACCCTGACCCTCTGGACTTGTTACTCTCTCTCTCTCCACCCTGGAAAGTGCCTCCTGTTCTAATGCACATATAGGTTCCCTGTAATGGGTCCAAGAAGTGTAACTCCAACCCTCCCCATTGTATGCATCCTTAAAATAGATGCTTGCAGTCGCCTGTACCCCAGTACTCTTAAATAGATCACTTTCTTGGTCGGTCTTCAGCACTGATTAGTAAGAGTACCAGATAGTTTGCAGGCATATTGCCTTCATCGATGGTCATGAAGGAAAGGAGATAAGGAACGGAAGCCTTTTAAGACTGTTGGGACACAGACCATTGATTTTATCCCCTGTATTACTCCTGACTGATTCCAAGTCTGAGTACAGAAGCCCTGGTGAGAGGCATCTGTCACGATCATGTCTATGTAACCACAACCAAATTTCCCCTGAATATGTCTATAAATATGTGTGTGTGTATATATACAGTGGGGCAAAAAAGCCAGCCACCAATTGTGCAAGTTCTCCTACTTAAAAAGATGAGAGAGGCCTGTAATTGTCATCATAGGTACACTTCAACTATGACAGACAAAATGAGAAGAAAAATAATCCAGAAAATCACATTGTACGATTTTTTATGAATTTATTTGCAAATTATGGTGGAAAATAAGTATTTGGTCACCTACAAACAAGCAAGATTTCTGGCTCTCACAGACCTGTAACTTCTTCTTTAAGAGGCTCCTCTGTCCTCCACTCATTACCTGTATTAATGGCACCTGTTTGAACTTGTTATCAGTATAAAAGAAACCTGTTCACAACCTCAAACAGTCACACTCCAAACTCCACTATGGCCAAGATCAAAGAGCTGTCAAAGGACACCAGAAACAAAATTGTAGACCTGCACCAGGCTGGGAAGACTGAATCTGCAATAGGTAAGCAGCTTGGTTTGAAGAAATCAACTGTGGGAACAATTATTAGGAAATGGAAGACATACAAGACCACTGATAATCTCCCTCGATCTGGGGCTCCACGCAAGATCTCACCCCGTGGGGTCAAAATGATCACAAGAACGGTGAGCAAAAATCCCAGAACCACACAGGGGGACCTAGTGAATGACCTGCAGAGAGCTGGGACCAAAGTAACAAAGCCTACCATCAGTAACACACTACGCCGCCAGGGACTCAAATCCTGCAGTCCCAGACATGTCCCCCTGCTTAAGCCAGTACATGTCCAGGCCTGTCTGAAGTTTGCTAGAGAGCATTTGGATGATCCAGAAGAAGATTGGGAGAATGTCATATGGTCAGATGAAACCAAAATATAACTTTTTTTTGGTCAAAACTCAACTCTTCATGTTTGGAGGACAAAGAATGCTGAGTTGCATCCAAAGAACACCATACCTACTGTGAAGCATGGGGGTGGAAACCTCATGCTTTGGGGCTGTTTTTCTGCAAAGGGACCAGGACGACTGATCTGTGTAAAGGAAAGAATAAATGGGGCCGTGTATCGTGAGATTTTGAGTGAAAACCTCCTTCCATCAGCAAGGGCATTGAAGATGAAACGTGGCTGGGTCTTTCAGCATGACAATGGTTCCAAACACACCACCCGGGCAACGAAGAAGTGGCTTCGTAAGAAGCATTTCAAGGTCCTGGAGTGGCCTAGCCAGTCTCCAGATCTCAACCCCATAGAAAATCTTTGGAGGGAGTTGAAAGTCCATGTTGCCCAGCAAAAAGCCCCAAAACATCACTGCTCTAGAGGAGCTAGAGGAGATCTGCATGGAGGAATGGGCCAAAATACCAGCAATAGTGTGTGAAAACCTTGTGAAGACTTACAGAAAACGTTTGACCTGTATCATTGCTAACAAAGGGTATATAACAAAGTATTGAGAAACTTTTGTTATTGACCAAATACTTATTTTCCACCATAATTTGCAAATAAATTAATAGAAAATCCTACAATGTGATTTTCTGGCTTTTTTTTCTAATTTTGTCTGTCATAGTTGAAGTGTACCTATGATGAAAATTACAAAATTGCTCAATTGGTGGCTGACTAAATACTTTTTTGCCCAACTGTATATATATAAATGCCAAACCTGTTCAGTCATGCACTCAGTTTAGAGAAGTGATTTTTATTTTTTTATTGTGTGGATATTAATTATTGGATGCAATAAAGACACAATTCTTGTAAAGTTTACATTAGCAGTCATTCTAAATCCTATACAATAGTCTTGCGTAGAGAATAATTACATGAGTAATTGTATTATTTGTTTCAACATTTTCCAGGTTTGTTTGAGGCATTCAGACTAGTCTTTTGAGAGGGGATAAGGATATTTAGACTATTCAAATCGCTAAATTAATATCATAGTTCAATTTTTTTATTTTATATATATATATAAGAAATAAATGATTTTCATTTCAGAGTTTAGAAGATACTAAAAGTCCCTACACTCGTTTGACTGCTGAACAGCTGCTTCGTCAGAAGAAAGTCTTCCGTTTCTCAGTCGTCATATTTAGTATGGTTTTATCTAAGTGAGGTACTTTTAGTAAGTGCTTTAATTTACAGTGGTATATTTTATTTGTACAAATATTTTGTGGGTAAATGTTGCCAAACAGAATAGTCATAACAATGTTGATCTCAGCTCCATGTAGTAACCATTCATTCAGGGTTAGATGGATATATGAAGGAACAGTAGGCATTGCGTTGGAAGAGTAGTGTCTTTGATGCAACAGAAAGTACATTTACATACTACCTATATATTATTTTTATTTTTTTACATTTTATCATGTTTAATTTGATCACATTTGTAACTATCAGATACAAATGCTCACCAAAACCTGGAAGCTAAAATCCCATTCAATCCAATTTAAGCACTAACTGAAATAACTAGGCATTGGATAGCACACAATCAATGATCAGGTATTTTTGAAAAAGCAATGTAAAAAAATATATCTGCACAACCATAGTTTTGTTTTTGTATGGAGTAGCTAAATATTGTCTTGTATTTAAATGTAACTTATTGAGACAGTGTTGTTTTATAGTGTCCATGGGTTTGTTGTGTTGATGAATAAAATAACTCAAAAGTCGTTCTGTGTTTACAGCTTTGTCACCACAGTAACATGACTATCTAGGGTAAGTAGAAAAAAAGTTGAGCAAGCAAAAGTGTGTTTGCAATGTACACTGAGTGTACAAAACATTAAGAACACCTGCTCTTTCCATGCCATAGAAGGACCAGGTGAAAGCCATGATCCCTTATTGATGTTAAATCCACTTCAATCAGTGTAGATGAAGGGGAGGAGACAGGTTAAAGAAGGATTTTTAAACCTTGAGACATGGATTGTGTATGCGTGCCATGAATGGGCAAAACAAAATATTTAAGTGCCTTTGAACTGGGTTTTTCACGCTCAACAGTTTCCCGTATGTATTAAGAATGGTCCAACAACCATAGGACATCCAGCCTTGACACAACTGTGGGAAGCATTGTAGTCAATATGGGCCAGAATCCCTGTGGAACGCTTTCAACACCTTATAGAATACATGCCCTGACAAATTTAGGCTGTTGTGAGGACAAAAGGGGATGCAACTCAATATTAGGAAAGTGTTCCTAATGTTTTGTGTATACTTTATATTGATCTGAGTACTGTGACACAGCTTCACATTTATATACTTGCTGGGCTGGCAAACTTATTGATCATGGATTATGAAATCAAACTTGTTTTGGTGCAAGGGTCACCTTCTGCCAGAGCCCTTTTTTAAATCATTGTTATCTTGTATTTTGAAGCTGTAGCATTATTTGAACATTTCACAAGTGCTTACCATAGCTAGATGTTTAAAAAAAACAGCACACATGAGGTTGCCTCCCAGGGCTTTGGTAATTCCCTCATTCCTAAAACGGAACTTCCCTAAAGTTATTGAAGATGCCAGGAAGAGCCTTATGCAATAAAGGGAAGACAATGTTTCTTTCACATCGTATTTTTTGCAATCGAAACAAAACTAGTCTCATTTCCCCTGACAATATATAAAGATTGTACTGTAGTTATCCCCATCAGAAGCACAAACAGAACACTCAACATGAAGCTCTTACTCAGCCTCCTTGGTGAGTTCCTTTCAGTCCACTTAAAGAGATTACAGATCATTATTGATGTGTATAGATGATCACTGATTGATTGATTGATTGACAGAATGATCACCAATTGTATTGTTGGTTATTTTAATGATGAATGGTTATTTCTTGTTTCAGTTGTTTCAACACTACCTCAATTGGCTGAGCTACAAGGTATTTAGTAAATACATTTCTCTCTGGCTGCGTTTACACAGGCAGACCAATTCTGATCTTTTTACCAATTATTGGCAAAGATCTGATCTGATTGGTCAGCAATACCAATTCGTGGCAAAATATTTGGGCTAACTGCGTAGTCAGCCATCATGGGCCTCTGAGATTTCAAGTCCTTCTCTTCAAACCAGTGTTGTGTAATGTCATCATATGAAATACAGTATGTAAATTGTTTATTTTCATGAGTAATACTTATACACTGCTGAACATTAGTTGCCATTTGTAATGTTAGGTGATCGTGTAAGTAAGACCAAGTTGCTGTTTATGCTCAGAAGTTATGCTTATTTTGTTCTCAAGTCTGACTCTAGTAGGCTGCGTTTACACAGGCAGCCCAATTCTGATATTTGTTTCACTAATTGGTCTTTTGAGCAATCAGATCAGCTCTGAAACAGATCTGATGTGAAAAGATCTTATGTGATTGGTCAAAAGATCTTATGTGATCGGTCAAAATATCTTATGTGATTGGTCAAAAGATCTTATGTGATTGATCAAAATACCAATTATTGGAAAAATATATTAGAATTGGGCAGCCTGTGTAAACACAGCCGTAGTAGTCTATTCAAAATGGTAGAAAGACTTACCTGTCAACATTTCTTCACAGTCCTCCCCACCAGTGCTCCGCAGACAGCCGTGGCTGAGCTAGTCAAGGGCTTACCCTGGATCTTCTCAGGGGAGAGCGTGCATCTGAAGTGCAGTGTTCCTGGGAATGTGTCGGCCGAGTGGAGGTACCGGTGGTTCAGGGGGGGCGAGGAGCTCCAGGAGTCTGAATACTTTGTCCTCTGGAAGGCCAGGCCACAGCAGAGTGGGAAGTACTACTGCCAGGGCCTAAGAACCACATGGATAAACACACAACACACCCTCCACAGCCTGCCTATAGCAATAGAGGTGGACGGTAAGAGAACCCCTATCAATATTGAGCCATGATGACATCTAGTTTGATTGTCCTTCTGTTAGCAGTCTGTATTAGCCAACTCCTTTCTTGTTGTCACGCCAAACGTGTAACAATAGCAAAATAAGCAGAAACAGACTGACAACCAGGCTAAGTTACACCTGTAGCACACCTGACCATAGAGGGTAACTGTCAACAGGCCAGACAGGGACTACGCCAACCCGTTAACTAAAATCACTTATTGCTCTTTGTCAGGTGGGTGGGCCATCCTGCAGGCCCCGCCCCTGCCCATGCTGGTTGGAGAGACAATGACCCTGACGTGTCGTGTCCGTAACAACCCCAAACTGACAGAGGTCATACTCTACAAAGATGGGGTGGAGCTTCAGATACAGCGTGGCCCAGAGCTGTGTGTCACCAACCTTACCCTGCAACACCACGGATCCTATTGGTGCAGAGCATCCTGGGATGGAAGGAGGGAAACCAACTCTGTAATCTCAATGGCTGCTCCAGTGTCCATCATAGGTGAGGTTGAGTGACTGGTGTGGTTTATAATTTTGAGTTTGTGCAGGGTGTGGAATCATATTTCAAAGTTGATTTGCCCTCATCATTCCATTATCATATGGTCATTGAATACCAGTTGGTATGTGAGGAATATTTTTCAGTATTAATGTTCTATATTCTCCCCTGCAGAGGTTCTGACAGAGCCCATGTTGGAGATTGTGCCCAATGACCCTCTGATCCAAAAAGACCGTATGCTCCTGGTGTGTCACGTTCAACTGAACGCCCGTCAGCCGATTCCACACATCCACTACTACTTCTACCAGGACGGGCTGAGTCTCGGGCCTGCCTCTTCCCAGGACAAAGTCACAGTACTGAGGGACTCAGGCCAGTACTGGTGCAAAGCCAGCGTTCCTACTCTGGGCCTGAAGAGGCTCAGCGAGCCCTTAGGTTATGGGCGAGTGACAAGTAAACACTCAGAACACATGAGAAACCAGAAATGAATAGTAGTCCCCCTTTAGGATGCGTCATAATGTTGACCAGTGGCGTCAGTTCAGTTAAACCTAGGTTATGGCAGGGTGGGGGGGACTGCTTCTCTCTGAACAATGCTCCGCATGGTCCTAAAGCCAGCCAATCAACATGCTAAACAGCCGTTGCATTTTAATTGGGATTGGAAGGATTTTAGTCTACTTTTTTGTAGCCTACTTTTATATTTTGGGTCTTGAGCTAGGATACGGCGACTGCCATACCCTGACATTCCCAACTGACGCCCTGATGCTGACTGTGTTACCAGGGAAACATCAGGGACCAGTTGTCTCTCTCCAGCCCAGAGCTCCAACTCCCCAGACCACCACCTCTATCTAGCCTTCTAAGCCCCCTACCTTCCCCGATGCAGCCAGTGATTCTCCAAACACACTGTCCTGTGATGTTGTTGTTTCAGATGACGGGACAATGGTGTGGAGGGACTTCTTTTGAACAATACCAGATCAATGTACATTATCACTATCAGTTTCATAATTAGACCCCTTTGAACCAATTTAGTTGCATCTCCAGTTTACCCATTCATATGCCTCCAGAATGTACTTGTGTTTTATAACATTCCTTATCTAAATGAATTAATTAATTACTCATTAATATAATGTTATTTGTCTTTTAAGTTGTGAATGAAACAATGAATTGTATTTGCACTGTTGATTGTAAACTCAATCCAAATAAATCCAGTCAAAGTCAAACATTTACTTATTGATTTTACTTCAAAAGTGTACAAAAACTCATAATACAGTGATATTTCAATCTATCAGATTGACAGTCTTGTAAAGATGTCCTTGTGTTGTTGGATCTATAGAGGGAGTATGAAGAGAGATGGGGTGAATGCTGCAATTCAGTCCCTGGTACTGTGGTGGCATAGTGGGCTTCATTGTCATGCGTTGTCTGTGTAGAGCAGCAGCCCAGAGGGGCTGGTCAGTGGGGTAAAGTATGGGTAGTATGAGGTGGAGTATGGAGGAGTTCCAGTAGAGATTGTTTAGGTATTGTGGATGTACAGTAGAGTTGATTGTATTAGATATCAGATCATTTGTCAGGGCTTGTCAGCGTAGAGCAGGAAGCCAGAGAAAGTGCTGTCGTCATCACTGCTGGCGTAGACTCCATTCCAGTCCCTCAGTGTCTCCAGCCATACCTAGTCCCCCACCGCCAGCTGCAGCAGCACCAGGCTGTATGCCTGGTCGATGTCCTGTATGGGCAGGACATCCCCTTTCTCACCCTTAGTCCCATTTTGGCTTTCACCCTTCTCCCCCCAGTCACACTTGACCCCAGGAGGCCCTTTGTCACGTTTAAAGCCAAATCCACCTGCAGGGCGCAGATCTACTGTTTGCTCACACAGCCAGGAAAGTGTACATATCTCGAATAAATAATGTATCGTTTCTCTTTTGTATTCTCCTCTGTCTCCTTTTGGCCCTGTAGTTCCATTTGAACCAGCCAGTCCAGGAAAGCCTCTGGACTGTGCCATCCTGGATGAGCTGCACTACCTGAGCCACTTGTGTGGGTTGTAGACTCTGTCTCATGCTACCACTAGAGTAAAAGCACCGCCAGCATTCAAAAGTGACCAAAACATCAGCCAGGAAGCATAGGAATTGAGAAGTGGTCTGTGGTCCCCACAATTGCCTATAATTTCCACCTGTTGTCTATTCCATTTGCACAGCAGCATGTGAAATTTATTGTCAATCAGTGTTGCTTCCTAAGTGGACAGTTTGATTTCACAGAAGTGTGATTGACTTGGAGTTACATTGTGTTGTTTAAGTGATCCCTTTATTTTTCTGAGCAGTGTAGTTTCAACAAGATATCAAAAGCCATGGGTCACCACTACAGTATACTGGTATTGTTAAAGGTCCCTATGTTGTTATAGTGATTTCAATACCTGGTAGTCCTCTGCTCCCCTTTGGCCCTCGAGGGTCCTTCTCTGGTAGACAGCACTCACAAAGTTGAAGTAGCACTCGTTATAATCCAAGATGTAATTATCATGCCCAACACCAGGGGGCCCTGTGGTTTCAGTATAGTAATCCTGGTTGGCATCACTGGGGTAGGTTGTGGTCTCTGTGGTAACCAGGGGTAGGGATCCATGGGATCTGATTTCTCCACTGATTTCAGTGTCTTAGGGGTGATGATGGTTAGGGGCTGCATGGTAATCCGGGGCTGCTCGCGGTAAGGCATGGGCTTCTTGATGTATTGGTACTTTGGTTCGCTGAGTGTTCTTCGTCGATACACTGGTCACTGTGAATGACATCACTGCCACTGCCAAGAGGGCAGAGTGATAGGAGAGCATCCTGATGTTTGACAATAATCTAAGGAGGGAGAAATAGAGAAACTGTCACTTCTCATACACTGATGTAGCATCCCTGTATGTAAGCATACTACTTACTTCAGCCTCTGCCAAAGGTCTGGAGCTTTATAGCACAGGACATAGTGAGCTTGCCCTGTCACTGCATGGTTTTTGGTATGTAAAAAAAGCATTATTTCAGAACTGATTATATTAGGTGTATATCCCACATTAATATTTACAGTAGCTCAAAGCAACGTACTTTCGACTCAGGGCAGGAGAACATTTATGAGACCCCATAACAACAACAACAATCCTCAAAAAAAAACATAAAGCATCTTATCATCTTTGACACCTTCTCTTTTCCATCCATCTCTCTCTCCCTCCCTCTGTTTCTCTCTCTGTTGCAGACCATGTGGTCCTGTGTAGCTCAGTTGGTAGAGCATGGCGCTTGTAACGCCAGGGTAGTGGGTTCAATCCCCGGGACCACCCATACGTAGAATGTATGCACACATGACTGTAAGTCGCTTTGGATAAAAGCGTCTGCTAAATGGCATATATTTATTATTTTATTTATTTATTATATTGTATATGAACCCCTCAATATTCCACTGTCACAGCACTGCCAGACATGACCTCATCACAAAGATGTTGATTGAGAACTTACAGGCACTCAACTCATCACCTCACAAATGGGTGGTCAAACAAAAAGGTCAAACAAAACAGAGCTCAGTATAAAGCAATAAATCCAAATTTGACACTTGTTATTATGACGGGCCCATCTAATCATTGATCCCCAGTCTAACAGTACCATGGAGGCTGCAGCAGCAGCAACACTGGAACTCTTTGATATCTCTATAAGGCTTTGATGATGGACATCCCCACCAATGAGGAGTAGAGCTGTGAGCCCAGGGGGAGGTTTGAAACCCTACGACAAGCTAATCTATCAGAGCCTGGAGCTGGACCAACCAGAACCACTGCACCTCGGCGCTCTCTGTATCCCTGTTGTGTCAAATCTGCTTTTGTGACACTGGAAACAGTGTCCGTGAGAAGCACTACCCCGGTGTGGGCCCGGGCGAGAGGAGAGAGGCAACGGGTCACCTGATATAGGAGAAAACCTCCAGCAGCCACCCCCTCTAGTCCCCCTCTTACTGGGAGGCTTCTAGTGGCCCCATAGTGGGGGTCATACACGTCTTACTCCAGGTGGAGGGAGTGCAGCGCAACTCCAATACAAGAAGGTACATTTCTCCTGGCCATATTGGTCAAATCATTGTGAGCTTGTGTAAAATAGTATAGAAATAATAGGGATGACAGTTGTAAATTAGTAGCTACAGGTATACTGTTTAGGGTTCCCCACACTGCTTATCCCAAATCCTCTATAACTACCGCAGAACAAAGATCTGTACTAAACCTGAGCTGTCGTCAAAGGAAACAGCTTATCTCTCTAACCCTCTCTACAGGTGAACACACAGCCACACTGCACAGTCACTGGAACCAACTATCTCTCTAACCCTCTCCACAGGTGAACACACAGCCACACTGCACAGTCACTGGAAACAGCCTATCTCTCTAACCCTCTCCACAGGTGAACACACAGCCACACTGCACAGTCACTGGAACCAACTATCTCTCTAACCCTCTCTACAGGTGAACACACAGCCACACTGCACAGTCACTGGAACCAACTATCTCTCTAACCCTCTCTACAGGTGAACACACAGCCACACTGCACAGTCACTGGAACCAACTATCTCTCTAACCCTCTCTACAGGTGAACACACAGCCACACTGCACAGTCACTGGAACCAACTATCTCTCTAACCCTCTCCACAGGTGAACACACAGCCACACTGCACAGTCACTGGAACCAACTATCTCTCTAACCCTCTCTACAGGTGAACACACAGCCACACTGCACAGTCACTGGAACCAACTATCTCTCTAACCCTCTCTACAGGTGAACACACAACCACACTGCACAGTCACTGGAACCAACTATCTCTCTAACCCTCTCTACAGGTGAACACACAGCCACACTGCACAGTCACTGGAACCAACTATCTCTCTAACCCTCTCTACAGGTGAACACACAGCCACACTGCACAGTCACTGGAACCAACTATCTCTCTAACCCTCTCTACAGGTGAACACACAGCCACACTGCACAGTCACTGGAAACAGCTTATCTCTCTAACCCTCTCCACAGGTGAACACACAGCCACACTGCACAGTCACTGGAAACAGCTTATCTCTCTAACCCTCTCTACAGGTGAACACACAGCCACACTGCACAGTCACTGGAACCAACTATCTCTCTAACCCTCTCCACAGGTGAACACACAGCCACACTGCACAGTCACTGGAACCAACTATCTCTCTAACCCTCTCTACAGGTGAACACACAGCCACACTGCACAGTCACTGGAACCAACTATCTCTCTAACCCTCTCCACAGGTGAACACACAGCCACACTGCACAGTCACTGGAACCAACTATCTCTCTAACCCTCTCCACAGGTGAACACACAGCCACACTGCACAGTCACTGGAAACAGCCTATCTCTCTAACCCTCTCCACAGGTGAACACACAGCCACACTGCACAGTCACTGGAACCAACTATCTCTCTAACCCTCTCTACAGGTTAAGACACAGCCACACTGCACAGTCACTGGAACCAACTATCTCTCTAACCCTCTCTACAGGTGAACACACAGCCACACTGCACAGTCACTGGAAACAGCTTATCTCTCTCTAACCCTCTCTACAGGTGAACACACAGCCACTCTGCACAGTCACTGGAACCAACTATCTCTCTAACCCTCTCTACAGGTGAACACACAGCCACACTGCACAGTCACTGGAAACAGCTTATCTCTCTAACCCTCTCTACAGGTGAACACACAGCCACACTGCACAGTCACTGGAACCAGCTATCTCTTGTTAGAAGAATGGTTACCATGGTTACCATGGTTACCAGGCTACGCGGCAGCGTATCCTAGTGGTTAGAGCGTTAGAGCATTGGACTAGTAACCGGAAGGTTGCGCATCCTCTTATTAGCATCCTCTTAGTTCAAACCCCATCCTCTTAGCTGACAAGGTACAAATCTGTCGTTCTGCCCCTGAACAGGCAGCTAACCCACTGTTCCCAGGCCGTCATTGAAAATAAGAATATGTTCTTAACTGACTTGCCTGGTTAAATAAAGGTAAAATTAAATTTAAATATATCCATCGGTTATAGCAAACTGAACGTCACGGTGGTGACAGGACAGCTCGTGACTGATACAAATGAAACTACTACCACCAGAGGACAGGGTTCAGTAGTTAAAGACCTCAACCTCCCTGAGGGATCTATGACCACCAAAAAAAATACTTTGAATATATAAGACTGTGCCTTCCATCTGCATATATACAATTATTTTTTATTCCTCCATCTTTCTCCTCTCCTCTTTGCATCCTCTTAGTAGCATCCTCTGCCTCCTGCTCTCCCTCCACCTCTCTAGCTCTCCTTCCAAGCAGTTTGAACGTGGTCTGTCCCTGAGATGGCCCGTTGAGGTTCCACCCCTCAGTCTCACTCCTCCATTCAGTCCACACAACAGAACGAGTCAGTTTACCAGCGTCGCCACCACAGGAACACAAGCACCGCTCACCTGCCCACTCACCTAACACTGGCACTGCCCGTGACCCCAGGCGCTCCCACAGTACAGCACCATGGAGAAAAACATATACAGCCAATAATTAAGCAGGAGCCGTGGAGCAGGGACAGAGGCAGGGTGACTTGCATGGATACTTTACATTAACTAACCCTCTTCATGGAAAGAAGATCTCTAAGTGTCAGTATAGAGGATGCAGGGGTGCAGGCGGGAAGGTGTGTGAGTGTGTGTGCATGTGTGAAAGATTAGATAGTTGTTTGCCTCCTGGGTGAACATTTGCTTTTAGCCCTAGTGAGTAAGATGACAGTTGAAGTAAACCATTAGCAAAATGTCAGTCTTAGTATCTGATTGATGCCCTCTACCAAAACGCCAGTTCCTTTTCCTCTCAGATTATCCCTTGGTACACTAACCTGGCCATAAACATATTATTGTTCAACAGCCCAGCCTGCCTTATCAAGTGAAATCTAGAGACCTTGGAATTAGCAACTAATGACTTTGGTGCTTGAAGTTTTGGCAAATAAATATATGCCTCTTATGTAGTGAGACCAAGCAATACCTTCATATTATATTTTCTTGAGTTTTCAGTATTGAAATGGAAATTTCAATCTAGAACATGTACACCCTATTTTCTTCAAATATCTTGGTTGTTGGTTTGCCATTGAGCGTTACTGAAGAAGGCAACATAAAAACAAGTATTTGCTTTTTTCACTCAAGCACAGAGCCTAATTGTCTTGTGAGATGGAAGCTGAAGCATTCAAAGGGTATCAGAGACTCAGGTGGACTCCCAAGAGACACAGAGGGGTGTCTGTGTGGTGAGAGACCCCAGGAGAGTGATACCTGAGTAGGGGGTTGTGGGGAGTAAGGTGCCCAGGGCCAAAAGAGGTGGGGGTAGTTGGGGAAAACAGGGTCTGGGGGTTACAGGGGAGAAAGAGAAAGAGAGAGAAAGAGGGTCATGGTCAGGTGAGTGCAAGGTAAAAGTGCTCTGGTACCACCCACTTGTTTTCCCCCACCTACGTTCTCTACCTGTCCCCTAGCCCCGGGTCGGACCCCGTCCCACAGAGGTAGAGTAACCCAGACTATGATCAGGTGTAGAGCTCCAAATGGACTTCTCTATGACCCCGTGGTGAAAGGACAGGCTTTAAGCCATCGAAGAACCATTTGAAAATCTTTTAAAAACCATCTCTCTCTCTCTCTCTCTCTCTCTCTCTCTCTCTCTCTCTCTCACTCACTCACTCACTCACTCACTCACTCACTCACACACTCACTCACTCACTCACTCACTCACTCACTCACTCACTCTCTCTCTCTCTCTCACTCACTCTCTCTCTCTCTTTCACAAGCATGTTTGAACTATTTGCTAAATATTAGGCTATATTGAGACTTGCCTCAATATCTACAGTATGACGGCAAAAATACATATTTACCAGCATCAGGTGTTGTCCTTGTCTTGTGTCCGGTCAGTCTGAAGGTCAGTAGTCACTGTTGATTGAGAAAAGGAGAGAACGAGAAATGGAGCAGGTGAGAAGTGGGCTGAAAAGAGTGGGAAAGAGAGAGAGGGACAGAGATTTTTCTAAACAGCAATGATAAATTGTAAAATTATGTTTTTGATGTCACATTAGCAGTATGTCTTTGAGAATAAGTTGACAGGGAAAACCATAGGTTATGGTTGAGCGATCAGTTCTACCATCACCCATAATGGAGCACAGTGATGTCAAGCCGCACACTTACTGATGGTAACCGTGACCTAGAAACCTGACCTGACCCCACTCCCCTGGGCTCCTGTGTGTTCAAATCCTGCTCTCTCTCCTGCCCTCCCCCTGTTCCTAACATCCCATAGCCACTAGGTGGCAGTGTTGTTTAATCAAAAAAATCACTGAGGCCTCCCCACCAGTCCTGTTCCTTGGATAAACAGAACCCAAAGCTTATCTGTCCTGAGCTACTCTTGCACACATATTTACATAACATAGATAGGTCTGCAATGTGAAACACCATGATTCATATTCATTTCTCTGCTGTCATTTATCTATAGGTAGAGGACATTGTCATTAATGTCATTATCTGATGGTTCATGACAGAAAGACAAGTGGAACTGGGGAGGCAGTTTAAACCCAAACCATCTCTCCACATGCATAACCATATACATGGTGACATGCCTAATCTGTGTGTGGTGTCGTCATTTAAGGCTATGAGCTTACTAACCAACCCTTCTGGGGGTGACTATTGGTCATACTCTCCCATGCCTCCTTAGTTTCTCTTTAGTTTGAATCCAGTAGCGATCATGTGAGGTTGAGTTTGCTCAGGGCGTGAAGGAGTTCTATAACTCCATGGCCAGTCTATTACCAAGCTCACCTCGTCTCTGGAGATGAGGGGACAGCAGGGAGGGGCGTCCAACTGTCCACAAAAACAGGTGCTCACCTTGATCACCTCCATCTTTGCATTGTAGAAGGGAGATGTACACCTGTTCAACCAAAAAGGACCCTTTCTTCCTCTCCTGCACAAACACACCGGCACGCACACCAGTCTAATGACTGACCTCAATGATTCCTCCACCCAACCCGGGAGTAAAGCAAACAGACTACCCTCAAAACAAACAGTACAAATGGCACGTGCTTAGTGCGAGGCTTTCTTTGCTGTCTCTGATTGTGTGTTTCTATCTGAGAGGATCAGAACAAATCCAATCTGATGAAACCGAACCAAGAGAACCGATTGATTCACAAGTAAAATATTTATCCATGAACAAACTCTCATTAAAGATTTCCATGGCTTTGATAGTAAATCTGTATCATGTTTAGATGAGTCTTTCTTTCTCTCTGTGACTGAATGAAATTGGCTCCCTCTGCTCCTTGTCAATCACAGATCTCAGTAAATAAAAGCTTTGCTCGTTACCATGGGGGCAAAGTTAGTAATGCCACAACCCTGCACTCGACTAAAACTGTATGAGTGAATGGATAGGTGGAGTTACAGCGGGTTTTCCCAAACTCAGGACCCCAAGGGGTGCAGGTTTTGGTTTTGACCTAGACGGTATTTGGGAAACACTGAAATACAGACTCTAGGGGTGCCCTAACAACTGTGTTGTTGTGTTTTACATAAGGAATGTAGGCCTACAAAACCTGATCAATATCCTACTGACGGATCACACACGGTGTGTGTGTGTGTTTTTGTGCTTTTACTATAGCAAAACAAGGATAATTCAGACAAGTGGGGACATTTTGCCAGTCCCCACAAGGAAAACGTATATATTTTAGGCTTAAGGGCTAGGTTTAAGGTTAGGGTTGGGGTTAAGGTTAGGTTAAGGGTTAGGTTTAGGGGAAATAAGATTTATAATGGGAATCAATTCTTTGGTCCCCACAAGGATAGTAAACAAATGTGTGTGTGTGTGTGTGTGTGTGTGTGTGTGTGTGTGTGTGTGTGTGTGTGTGTGTGTGTGTGTGTGTGTGTGTGTGTGTGTGTGTGTGTGTGTGTGTGTGTGTGTGTGTGTGTGTGTGTGTGTGTGTGTGTGTGTGTGTGTGTGTGTGTGTGTGTGTGTGTGTGTGTGTGTGTGTGTGTGTGTGTGTGTGTGTGTGTGTGTGTGTGTGTGTGTGTGTGTGTGTGTGTGTGTGTGTGTGTGTGTGTGTGTGTGTGTGTGTGTGTGTGTGTGTGTGCGTGTGCGTGTGTGTGTGTGTGATGCTTAGAATTGTCTTGTGAGAAGCAACAACAAAGCAAGCCAAGAAAGGTGAGAGATTCAAATGTAAACAGTGTAACGTAGCATTGGGCCCATTGTGGATGTGTTTACAGAGTCAGCGTCAAGACTGATAGCTCTCTTTATTTACATTTGATCATTAGATAAGGGAGTTCTGATTTCATCTACTGTCACTAATGAAGCATAACCCAATCTGGAGGGGAAGGGAGGGGCGGAGAGGACAGGGTTCCTGTGCATTGTTTCACTCAATATGATTAATTGAAATTCATCTGCAATAATGATGCTCTTTCAGAGCAGGACAGAGAAAAGACTGGCCTCTGCCTGGGGAAGTGGAATACAATTTTGATCAGGTAGGTTTTTTTTCAATTCGTTTTTTCTGTTCACTTACTATTTTACCTAGCTCTTATCAATAGCTCTTATCATATCAATTTATCAATTACAGTGCATGGAGAATGCTGTTAATTCTATTTTTTTAAATGAAGTAGATGTTTTAAAAGGCTGGTCATGACACACATCAACACCATCATCCCAGACACTCTAGAAACACTAGACATACCACCCTAACAGAGCCACAGATGACGCAATCTCAATTATACTTTACGCTGCCCTCTCCCACCTGGACAAGAGGGGAAATAAATATGTGAGAATGCTATTCATAGACTACAGCTCAGCGTTCAACACCATAGTCCATCCCCAATCTAGGGACCCTGGAACTGAACCCCTCCCTCTGCAACTGGATCATGGACTTCCTAACGGGCCAGACCCAGGTGGTGAGGGTTAACAACAACACCTACGCCACACTGACCCTCAAGACGGGGGCCCTACAGGGGTGTATGCTTTGTCCCCTCCTGTACTCCCTGTTCACCCACGACTGTGTGGCCACGCAAGACTCCAACACCATCATCAAGTTTGCTGACGACACAACATTGGTAGGCCCAATCACCGATGGCAATGAGTCAGCCTTACAGGGAGGAGGTCAGAGACTGTGTGGTGCCAGAACAACAACCACTCCCTCAATGTCAGCAAGACAAAGGAGCTGATTGTGGAATGTAGGAGAAAGAGGGGGAAGCACACCCTCACCCACATCGACGGCGCTGTAGCGGCGTAACATGGTCCGCTTTCACACCAACACAGTTGTGAAGAGGGCACGGCAGTGCCAAAAAAGATTTGTCATGGGCCCTCGGATCCTCAAAAAGTTCTACAGCTGCACCATCGAGAGCATCTTGACTGGCTGCATCACTTTCTGGTATGTCAAATGTAACGCCCTTGACCGCAAAGCGCTACAGAGGGTGATGTGTGGACAGCCCAGTACATCACTGGGGCCAAGCTCCCTGCCATCCAGGACCTCTATATCAGGCGGTGTTAGTGGAAAACCCCGAAAAATTACCAAAGAATCCAGCCCCCAAGCCATAGACTGTTCACTCTGCTAGCCTCCGGCAAACTGTACCAGAGCGTTGGTTCTTGGACCAACAGGCACCGAGACAGCTTCTACCCCCAAGCCTTAAGACTGTTAAATAGTAAATTCATGTTACCCATAATATCTGTACTGACCCTATGCACGCTCACTAGACTATATACACACACTCACATTACACACTTTTACACATCACTTGCTGCTGCACTATTCTTTATTTTACTCTTACTAATTGTGATGCTTAGTCACTTTACCCTGCCTTCAGGTACATATCTAACTCAAATACCTCATAACCCTGCACATTGATCTGGTACTGGTACTCCCTATATATAGCTCCATTCTTGGATATTTATTTTATCCCTCTTATGTTATTGTTACATTTTTTTACTCTGCATTGTCAGGAAGGGCTCATAAGCAAGCATTTCACAGTGAATACTACATCTTTTACATTTGAGTCATTTAACAGATGCTTTGATCCAGAGTGACTTACAGTAGTGAGTGTAAACATTTTTGTGCTTTTCCCCCTACTGGTCCCCCGTGGGACTCGAACCCACAACTCTGGCGTTGAAAGCACCATGCTTTACCAACGGAGTCACACGGGACCCCTAGTTGTATTCGGCGCATGTGACAAATACAATTTCATTTGACTTGACCTCTGCCACACCTCCATTTTTTAATCTCCACCCCAAACGTCTTGCTGACACTGGCATTTCCCACATGCTGACGCGTAGAGAGAAAAGTGATAAAAATAGAATAATGTTCAATTGACGCTCGCATAACTCAGGTCTTAATTTTCCCCATAGAGAATAGATATGTATTATTCCTGGAAAGAATACGGTGGTGGTGTCCAGTTCCAGGATATGAAAAACAACGGAGCCAGCCTCTTTAATAACAGAAATGTCAATGTGAGTTTCCAGTTTCCTTCACCCTTCATCCATTTTAACCCTCGTACAACCGACTGAGGTCATTTTGGTTTATTCAATTCTTCCATTTTTTTCGGACTTTGTCAGTCAACAAATTCTTAACGAGTCAAACTCATTGTTTAGTGTTTCTGTATCAATATCGAAAATGTTTAAGTCCTTTGGGGACATTTTAACCCCAGACAAAAACAAATCATTCCGCCTGTAGTAATTTGATAGATAAGAACTTTACTTGAATCTATGTTTCTCTGGAGACAGAGATTCACCAGAGGGTGGAGGGTGACGTGTATCACTGACCAGATAGACAGATTCACCAGAGGGTGGAGGGTGACCTGTATCACTGACCAGATAGACAGATTCACCAGAGGGTGGAGGGTGACCTGTATCACTGACCAGATAGACAGATTCACCAGAGGGTGGAGGGTGACCTGTATAAGTGACCAGATAGACAGATTCAGAGGGTGGAGGGTGACCTGTATCAGTGACCAGATTGACAGATTCACCAGAGGGTGGTCTGTATCACTGACCAGATAGACAGATTCACCAGAGGGTGGAGGGTGACCTGTATCAGTGACCAGATAGACAGATTCACCAGAGGGTGGAGGGTGACCTGTATCAGTGACCAGATAGACAGATTCACCAGGAGGTGGAGGGTGACCTGTATCAGTGACCAGATAGACAGATTCACTAGAGGGTGGAGGGTGACCTGTATCAGTGACCAGATAGACAGATTCACCAGAGGGTGGAGGGTGACCTGTATCAGTGACCAGATAGACAGATTCACTAGAGGGTGGAGGGTGACCTGTATCAGTGACCAGATAGACAGATTCACTAGAGGGTGGAGGGTGACCTGTATCAGTGACCAGATAGACAGATTCACTAGAGGGTGGAGGGTGACCTGTATCAATCAGTGACCAGATAGACAGATTCACCAGAGGGTGGAGGGTGACCTGTATCAGTGACCAGATAGACAGATTCAACAGAGGGTGACCTGTATCACTGACCAGATAGACAGATTCAACAGAGGGTGACCTGTATCACTGACCAGATAGACAGATTCACCAGAGGGTGTAGGGTGACCTGTATCAGTGACCAGATAGACAGATTCACCAGAGGGTGACCTGTATCAGTGACCCGATAGACAGATTCACCAGAGGGTGGAGGGTGACCTGTATCAGTGACCAGATAGACAGATTCACCAGAGGGTGGAGGGTGACCTGTATCAGTGACCAGATAGACAGATTCACCAGAGGGTGGAGGGTGACCTGTATCAGTGATTTTGACCAGATAGACAGATTCACCAGAGGGTGGAGGGTGACCTGTATCAGTGATTTTGACCAGATAGACAGATTCACCAGAGGGTGGAGGGTGACCTGTATCAGTGATTTTGACCAGATAGACAGATTCACCAGAGGGTGGAGGGTGACCTGTATCAGTGATTTTTACCAGATAGACAGATTCACCAGAGGGTGGAGGGTGACCTGTATCAGTGATTTTGACCAGATAGACAGATTCACCAGAGGGTGGAGGGTGACCTGTATCAGTGATTTTTACCAGATAGACAGATTCACCAGAGGGTGGAGGGTGACCTGTATCAGTGATTTTGACCAGATAGACAGATTCACCAGAGGGTGGAGGGTGACCTGTATCAGTGATTTTGACCAGATAGACAGATTCACCAGAGGGTGGAGGGTGACCTGTATCAGTGATTTTGACCAGATAGACAGATCATTTGCAGAGATACAGCTCCCGATGTACTCACCTAAGATTGTACTTTTCTACACCACATATCTATCGTATGACTATGTACAAAACCAAAATGACCTTATTTCTGTACATATAAAAATCTGCCAATGATATACAACGTCTGCCAATAGTATAAATACTTAATAGAACTGCGATACAGAACTTAGACACACTCAGAATCTACACCGGGAGCTGCACTGGTGTTGCCTGGCTACAAATCCACATTGCTACAGCCAAACTGACATTTTTTCTCCACAATGAGTCTGGATTTGCCTCCCCCCCTACAATTTCTAGAATGGGAACACATTCTGACTGTTTGGATTGGTCCCAACAACCGATGGGTTGGGTCAGAACCGGCCTACATTTTGATGTTATCAACTTTGATACTCTGACTGGTTAGATTTGTTACGGACGATCAAACAGCTGATACATTTGTTTTGTACAAATCCCCTCATTTTGAAGTCACACAAACGACTTCTAGGATGGCAGATTTAGACAATGCATGTAGCGATCGATTGAGCAGCGGAATTCCTTAGATGGTGAATGTGGACCTGTTGTAGTGATCTTGTCCTGATAGACAGATCACCTGCTGAGATGGAGCACCTTATGTACTTGCCTATATCCATAACTGGTTAGAACTGGTTAGAACTAGGTATAAATGTGTACAAAATCTAAATGACCTTAGATATATGCTTAGATGCAGTCAAAACAGCTCATACAAGTTTGTCAGTGGTATGAATACTTGGTAGAACTGTAATACAGAAACCAGCCACCCTCTGAATGTACACATGGTGCTGCATTGGTGTATATTCTTACGGAAAATGTTATATAAATACCTGAACTCCTATGATATCCTCCAATATATGTGGAACTTGTAATGGTATTTGGGTTGCTATAACATTTGGTTTGAAGTGACTGAGAATTTGGGCATGCTTTTTGAAGCCTCCTCCTCACCACTGGCCATACCTCTCCCATTGTTTCACTAGCAGCGATGCTAATGCAGCCTGTGAGGTAAGTAAATTTAAAAAACAATATATAACCATATTTTTGGTCATTATCACTGTTTGTCAATAAAATTAAGTATATTTAAAATTCTGGTGTATCGCTAAACGATTCTACCAACTGATCGTAAATCAACCTTAGTACTAACGTGGACTGTACTTAGTACTAATGTGGACTGTACTTAGTACTAACGTGGACTGTACTTAGTACTAACGTGGACTGTACTTAGTACTAACGTGGACTGTACTTAGTACTAACGTGGACTGTACTTTGGAAAAAAAGCTGTACATTATTTAAGGAAACAAAACTGTATTTTTAGGTTGTTTTATAATATTTTGATAAGACTTAAATTGATATTGCTATGATATTTGCTTCATGATTGTATGATCGGTAGTCCATGTATGTAAAATATGTTGGTAGTATGAGGGTTATAT